>NW_017216238.1:0-13321 GCF_001704415.2 Capra hircus
CGTGCCACCATTCCAAGACTCCCCCAGATATCTCAGTCCGTTCCACAGGAACCTGTTTTCCCTGCACTGCCTCGGCTTTCACGCCGAGGATCGACTCACACCACCGTGACACGTGGACAGCCCTGTGGGAAAGCCTCGTGGGAAAGACTGAAAGCCACAGATCCCTTGGTCCACGCAAGGGGAAGCGTGACACTGCTGCTACAGCATGGGAGAAAGGGCACGCTCATGCCCCCACTCGAGACGAGGCCTGACTCCTTTGTGGAGACTCCAGAAGTACCCCAAAATCCATGTCAGCACTGGAGAGGAATCCTCAGCTTCCGGCCCCGACTCCACACAAGGTCTTAGGCCCGGCATCGACGGAGAGGAATCACGAGAGGCCCCTAGCAACACGCATGATAACTGGCCTTTCCTGCGGCCGCCAGAGCGGGTCCCTGAATCCCCGTCGTAACTCGAGAGCACCTGCTGAAACTCGGGAATATCCAGGAGCCTCTCCATTCCAGGCGACATGAGGCCCATTTCCGCTGAGGCATCTCGAGACTAACCACACCTAACCTCTGGAACTTCCAAAGGGTCCTTCACACCCTTGCTGCAACTCAAGAAGTTCCCCCGACATACCCGTTCCTCTTCACGTTCTGCCATAATGGTGGTGTCATCTGCATATCTAAGTTGATTGATATTTCTACCGGCAATCTTGATTCCAGCTTATGTATCTTCCATCCCAGCATTTTTTCATGATGTACTCTGCATAGAAGTTAAATAAACAGGGTGACAATATACAGCCTTGACAACTTCCTTTTCCTTTTTGGAACCAGTCTGTTGTTCCATGTCCTGCTCTAAACTGTTGCTTCCTGACCTTCATCCAGATTTCTCAAGAGGGCAGGTTAGGTGGTCTGGTATTCCCATCTCTTTCAGAATTGTGGCTAAAACAACAGTATAAGGACCTTTCCGATGTCAGGCCAAGGAATTGTGTTTCCAGTCATTGAGCCACACCTGATACTGAGCACAAATTCATGAATCTGTTCCTCAAGGGGGAATGATGATTCTTTTTTATACAAACTTAGTTACCTGATTTATTACCTTACCTAATTGTTCCATCTGCTGTGAAATCCCACCCCCTTACTTGTGGCAAATCTGCTAACACCTGCCTCACTGTGGGAGGGGGTCTCCCATAGAAAATTTCATAAGGACAACAACTGTGGGGAACGTGCGGTTACCCGTAATATGAGTAAGGTCTGCCGGAAGCAAGCCCATCCACGTACAGTCAGTCTCTATGATCCATTTTGAAAGTGTCTCTTCAAGAGTTTGGTTGTTTCTTTCCACCATTCCAGAACACTGGGGCCTATATGCTGTATGTAATTTCCACTGATATTTAGAGCTTCACATACCTGTTAATTAACGCGGCTACAAAGACAGGGCCATTGTCGGATTCTATACTGGTTGGAAACCCAAGTCTGGGAATTATTTCTCAAATCAGCGAGCTACTTCAGTTTTCTTTTTCAGATCAGGTAGGGAAGGCCTCTGCCCAACCGGAGAAGGTACCTACTATTCTAGTAAGTCATGATAACAGTGTGACTGCCTTTGCTTCCCCGAAGGACACTCGCTTTCCCTGCATCCTGAGAACTCCACGTCTCAGCCAGTTGGAAAAGCGCTTCTTGGAGGTCATTATTCAGGGGCAACTTCCCCTGGAGCCCGGGGCCATAGGGAGCGGCTCCACACTCCCAGGGAAAGGCAGAGCCACAGCCACACATCTGTCCCATCCCCTTTGCTCTGTAGGAGAGCTCTAGTGAGCCTAGGTCTGTCAGGAAAATTCTTGGCTCCTATGGGGACACATTCTATGTGTGAAACTGCATCCAGGACCTAGGGGCCACAGGGCGCCTGTTTCTCTCGGGGGCGGAGGGGTGGGGGGCCTGAAGCAGTGCGGCCCAGCAACAGCTTCCACATCCATCCAATTGCTCTTTTCTTACCTCTGATAGAACTAGCTTTGTTCCAGCCTTTGGCAATTTGGAGGCAAGCGGGCCCCACTTCCTCCCCAAGGAGGCATGGGACCTACTTTGAGTGGAAAGGCCCCTCACGGAGCTGAACCCAGGAAGGCACCCAGTCATGTCTGACACATTCCTGCATCCTGCTTCTTCATGAGCAATACCGCTATAAGCTAGGCATGTCTTTCCAAGGCTCAGAAAGGACAGGGGAGATGCATGGTGCTGCCTCTGGAATTTCGGTCCTCTGAGCAGACCTGGAGGTCTCCCTTGAAGGAGCTAACCAGTTTCTTCCAAATACAGGCTTGCAAACACACACTGGGTGGCTGCCTCTTCTTCCCTGAAGGACGATCACTTTCCCCGCATCCTGTGAACTCTGCATCCCAGCCTGCTGGAAAAGCGCTTCTTGGAGGTCATTTTTCAGGGACAATTTTCCCTGGAGCCCGGGGCCGTAGGGAGGGCCCCATGCTCGCTGGGAAAGGCAGAGTCACATCCACAGTCTGTTCTACCCCTTTTGCCCTGTAGGAGAGCTCTAGTGAGCCTAGGTCTGTCAGGAAAATTCTTGGCTCCTATGGGGACACACCCTGTGTGTTAACCTGCATATCGGACCTAGGGGCCACAGGGCGCCTGTTCCTCTCGGGGGGACCCTGAAGTGGTGCGGCCCAGCAACAGCCTGAACATCCATCCGATTGCTCTTTTCTTCCTTCTGATAGAGCTAGCTTTGCTTCTCGCTTTGGCATTTCGGAAGCCAGGGGGAGCCCCACCGCTGTTGTCCTGGGGTCTATTGGAGGTACCGGGTCTATTGGACCCCAGCATGGCACCCGACCCCCTCAGACACACTCCCGCAGCCTCCTTCCCCATGGGCAGGACTGTTCTGACCTAGGAATGTGTTCCCAAGGCTCAGAAAATGCAGGGAGACACACGGCCCTGACTCTGGAACTGAGGCCGTTGGAGCAGGCCTGGAGGTCTGACGTCTGAGACGCCAAACACTTGCTGCAAGATACAGGTGTGAAAACACACTCTCTGGGGCTGCCTTTCCTTCCTCCAAGGAAGAGAGCTTTTCCAGTCTCCTCCGTGCTGAGTCATACAAGGCTGCAAAGGTCTGGCTTCGAGGGCATTTCTCAGCGGCAATGGCCCCTGAGGCCCTGCACCCAGGGAGGGATCCTACCCTCCCAGGGGAAGTCAAAGCAACCTCCAAACAGCTGTTCTCTCATGTTTCCTCTGCAGGAGGGAGCTAGTGAGCCCAGGTCTGTCTGGAACGTTCTTGGATCCTGCGGGGAAATCATCCTGGGAGCCCACCTGGATACCAGTCGTAGGGGCTAAAATTCGCATTTTCCTTCCTTGGAGCCCTAACGCAGTACAGCCTAGCAACTGCTTGAAAATCCATCCTGTTGCTGTTTTCTTCCCTCTGACAGAGCGAGCTTTGCTCCCCATTTGGGGATTTCAGAAGCAAGGTGGTGGCCTGCAACTCCTTGCCTGGGGTCCATTGGAGGTGCAAGGTGCCCTCGACCAGGTGACCCCAGCATGACACCTGGCCCCCTCAGACACACTCCCGCAGCCTGCTTCCCCATGGGCAGGACTGCTCTCACCTAGGAATGTGTTTGCAAGGCCAGGAAACTGCAGGGAGACACAAGGCCCTGATTCTGGCATTGAGTCTGTTGGAACAGGCCTGCAGGTCTTCTGTCTAACAAGCCAAACACTTGCTGCAAGATACAGGCCTGAAAACACACTCTTGGGCTGCCTTTCCTTCCTCCAAGGAAGAGAGTTTTCTCAGCCTCCTGTGGGCTGAGAGTCACACAGGGCTGAAAAGCACTTGCTGGGAGATTATTTTTCATTGGCCATGGCCCCTGAGGCCCTGTGCTCAGGGAGGGCTCCCTCCCTCCCAGGGAAAGTCAAAGGAAGCTCCAAACGGCTGTTCAATCATGTTTCTGAGAGAGTCATTGCCAAGGCAGGTTTCTAAGAAGTTCAAGGGTCCCCAAGGAGAGAGGGGTCTAGAATTCTCAAGGAGGAAGGAAGGACAAACTGTTTTTCCCTCTACATTCCTTAGGATTATATAACAATCATGCATCCTTCTTGAGGACGGTCTCTGGAAAAAACCTTCTGGCTAATCCTGTTATCTTAAAATGTCAATTATGGGAGTAGGTCTAGTGAGTCTTTACAACCTCCAGACATTCTTTTGTTCGTTGTCATAACTTATTGGAGAGTATATAACTCCATTACTAACACTAGCAAGGGGGTACGCTTTCTGCCCCTTGTGATGTCTCTGTCAGAAGCTTTCTCTATCTCCTTTATCCTTTAATAAAACTCTATTGCACAAAAGCTCTGAGCAATCAAGCCTCGTCTTGGGCCCTGGATTGAATTCTTCTCCTCCATAAGCCAAGAATCCCAGCATCTTTTCGTGGTTCAGCAACAATATTTCATTTCCTCTGCAGGAGAGAGCTAGTGAGCTTAGGTCTGTCTGGAACATTCTTGAATCCTGTGGGGAAAATATCCTGTGCACACATCTGGATACTGGGCCTAGAGGCCAAAATTCGCATTTCTTTCCCGGGGAGCCCTAACGTGGTGTGACTTAGCAACTGCTTGAAAATCCATCCCATTGCTGTTTTCCTCCTTCTGACAGAGCTAGCTTTGTTCCCTGCTTTGGGATGTCTCAACCGAAGGGCCGGTCCATAGCTACTCGCCTGGGGCCCATTGGATGTGCAAGGTGCCCTCGACTAGGTGACCCTAGCATGGCACTCAGCCCGCTCAGACACACTCCCGAGGCTTCTTTCTCATGGGAAGCACTGCTCCAACCTAGGAATGTGTCTGCAATGCTTGGAAAGTGCAGTGAGACACACAGCCCTGACTCTGCAATTGAGGCCCTCAGAGCAAGCCTGCAGCTCTGATGTCTGAGAAGCAAAACACTTGCTGCAAAGAGAGGCCTGAAAACACACTCTCTGTGGATGACTTTCCTTCCTCTAAGGAAGATAGTTTTCCCAGTCTCCTGCTTCCTGAATGTCACACAGCTGGAATGCGCTTGCTTGGAGGTCGTGATTCAGTGGCAATGACCCCTGAGGCCCTTTGCCCAGGGAGGGCTCCCACACTCACAGGCAAATCAAAGCAACTTCCAAGTGAGTCAGCTCTTCACATCAAGTGGCCAAAGTATTGGAGTTTCAGGTTCAGTATTAGTCCTTCCAATGTATATTCAGACCTGATTTCCTTTAGGATGGAGTGGTTGCGTCTCCTTGTAGTCTAAGCGACCTACAAGCATCTTCTCCAACACCACAGTTCAAAAGCATCCAATTTTCAGCTGTCACTTTCTTTATAGTACATCTTTCATATCCATCCATGACATATGGAAAAACCATAGCCTTGACTGGATGGATCTTTGTTGGCAAAGCAACGTCTCGGCTTTTTAATATGCTGTCTAGTTTGGTCATCACTTTTCTTCCAAGTCATAAATACGTTTTAAGTTCATGGAGGCAGCCATCACCTGCAGTGATTTCCAAGCCCCCCAAAATAGTCTGCTGCTGTTTCCAATGTTTTCCCATCTATTTGCCATGAAGTGATGAGACTGGATGCAATGATTTTAGTTTTCTGAATGCTGAGCTTTAAGCTAACTTTTTCACTCTCCTCTTTCACTTTCATCAGGAGACTCTTTAGTTCTTCTTCACTTTCTGCCATAAGGGTGGTGTCATCTGCATATCTGAGATTCTTGATATTTCTCCCAGCAATCTGGATTCCAGCGTGTGCTTCCTCCAGCCCAGTGTTTCTCATGATGTACTCTGCATATAAGTTAAATAAGCAGGGTGACAATACACTGCCTTGACATATTCCTTTTCCTATTTAGAACCAGTCTGTTGTTCCATGTCCAGTTCGAACTGTTTCTTCCTGACCTGCATACAGGTTTCTCAAGAGACAGGTCAGGTGGTCTGGTATTCCCATCTCTTTCAGAATTTTTCCCAGTTTATTGTGATCCACACAGTCAAAGGCTTTGGCATAGTCAATAAAGCAGAAATAGATGTCTTTTTTTTCTGGAACTCTCTTGCTTTTTCAATGATCCAGTGGATGTTGGCAGTTTGATCTCTGGTTTCTCTGCATGTTTTAAATCCCTCTTGAACATTTGGAAGTTCACAGTTCATGTGAACTTGGAGAATTTTGAGCATTACTTTACTAGTGTGTGAGATGAGTGCAATTGTGCAGCAGCTTGAATATTCTTTGTCATTGCCTTTCTTTGGGATTGGAATGAAAACTGACCTAATGACTAGATGTTTTCAATTGCATATGCTGAAAGAACTGGCTGTGCAGTTTTGAAGAAAAAAAAAATCATTTTAACCCATTTTCTCTGAAGTGCAAGGCATATCATGGCCATCCCTGAATCATAAAGTCACCTTTTCTTTATGTAGTCATAGTTTCATGCCTAAATTATAGGCCAACTCGTGCTCAAATGGACTCTGATGTCAGGGGCAGATCAACTAATAAAAAGCTTGGATTGTCCCTCTGGAGGAAAGTGAGATCTTGGTCCCACGAGAAGAATCTGAAGGGTTAAGGGAACTTGCAAGAGTGGGGAAAGCTTAGTCCATCCTACATGTACCAAAATCTTAAATAAGGCTTATTTACTTTACCGAAGTAAAAAAACAGATGATGAAAACAATTATAAATCAATGAAAGGTAAAGAAATCCATAGTCTGTTATCAAAAATTGCATTCTAAGAAAACTTTGTTCTCTTAACCTAGAGAGGAGACTAAATTCCATCTGGTACCAGCTTACCAGAAGACAAACAAACAAACAAACAAATTATCGGTAAGCTTAAAAAAAGTATATTCCATATATCTTGAAGTAGCAGTATTTCTGCAAAGGCATCAGTGTGAAACCATAGAGGACATGGTTAAAACCTGATTAAATAGAAATTGACAATGTAATCTGGTCACTGCTGCGACTTGAAATGCTTTAATATGATAACTGGAATTATAACTGACAGCATTTGACCAGGACATATCAGATTTTCACGGATGTCAGATAATTTCTAGGATATCTATATTAGGAACTGAAGGAATCTTTGAACCTAGGAAAGAAAACAACAGTCTCAAAGGCCCTTGCTGAATCATCTATCAGCAAGGAATGTCTTTGCAAGGATCGCAAAGTGAAGGGAAAATACACCGACCTGCCTCTGCAACTTTGGTCCTCTGAGCAGATCTGGAGGTCTCCCTTTGTATAAGCTAACCTGTTCCTTCCAAATAGAGGTTTGCAACACAAAACAAGTGGCCGCCTATTCTTCCCCGAAGGAGGCTCTCTTTCCCCACATCCTGCGAACTCCCTTTCCCAGCCTCCTGGAAAAGCGCTTCTTGCAGTTCCTTTCAGAAAATCCTATGGACGGAGAAGCCTGGTAGGCTGCAGTCCGTGGGGTCGCTGAGGGTCGGACACGACTGAGCGACTGCACTTTCATTTTCACTTTCATGCATTGGAGAAGGCAATGGCAACCCACTTACTGTTCTTGCCTGGAGAATCCCAGGGACGGGGGAGCCTAGTGGGCTACCGTCTATGGCGTCGCACAGAGTCGAACACGACTGAAGCAACTTAGCAGCAGCAGCAGCAGCAGCAGTTCCTTTCTTAGGGGCAGTTATCCCTGAGATTGGGACCTGGAAAGGCAGAGCCACCTCCACACACACGTCTTTTCTGTCCCCTTTCCTCTGGAGGAGAGCTCTAGTGAGCCTAGGTCTGTCAGGAAAATTCTTGGCTTTGACGGGATCCCACCCGGTGTGTGAACCTGCATACCCGACCTAGGGGCCACAGGGCACCTGTTTTGCTCGAGTGGGTCCTGGAGGGGTGCAGCATAGCAAGAGCTTAAAAAATCCATCCAATTTGTCTTTTTTTTTTTTACCTCGGAGAGAACGAGTTTGCTCCACCTCCACCCTTTGGCAGTGTGGAGGGAAGAGGGCACCACCCTCTCCCAAAGGGGACATAGGGCCTACCAGGAGAGAAAGGCCCCTTGAGGAGCTGAGCCCAGGTAGGCAGCCAGTGATGTCAAGCACACTCCCGCTGCTTGCTTCTTCATGGGCACTCCCACGATCTGCTAGGAATGTCTTTGCAAGGATCTCAAAGGGAAGGGGAGATACATGGCCCTGTCTCTGGAACTTCAGTCCTCTGAGCAGATCTGGAGGTCTTGAGTTGTATAAGCAAACCTGTTCCTTCCAAATAGAGGCTTGCAAACACACCCCCGGTGGTTGCCTCTTCTTCCCCGAAGAAGTCTTTCTTTCCCCACATGCTGCGAACTCCCTGTCCCAACCTCCAAGAATAGCGCTTCTTGCCATTCCTTTCTTAGAGGCAGTTATCCCTGAGCTTGGGGCCGTAGGGAGCTAGCCCCACACTCACAGGGAAAGGCAAAGACTCCTCCATACATCTCCTCTATCCCCTTTGCTCTGGAGGAGAGCTCTAGTGAGCCTAGGTCTTTCAGGAAAATTCTTGGCTTGGACAGGATCTCACCCTGTTTGTGAACCTGCATACCCAACCAGGGGCCACAGAGCACCTGTTTCAGTAAAGTGGGCCCTGAAAGGGTGCAGCCTAGCAAGAGCTTGAAAATCCATTCAATTGCTGTTTTTGTACCTCTGACAGAGCGAGCTTGGCTCCACCCTTTGGCAGTGAGGAGAAAAGAGGCATGACACCCTCCCCAAGGGGACATGGGGCCTACTTCGAGAGGAAAGGCCCCTTGTGGAGCTGAGGCCAGGAAGGCACACAGTCGTGTCAAACACACTCCCACTGCTTGCTTCTTCAGGGGCACTCCCGCTATCAGCTAGGAATGTCTTTGCAATGATCACAAAGGGAAGGGGAGATACAGGGCCCTGCTTCTGGACCTCCGGTGCTCTGAGCAAATCTCGAGGTCTCCCGTTGTTGGTCAAGGTCAAGGTCAAGTTCAAGTTCAAGTCAAGTCAAGTTCAAGTCAAGTAATCAAGTTAAGTTTAAGTTCAAGGTCAAGGTCAACTCAAGTTCAAGGTCAAGGTCAAGTTCAAGGTTCAAGTTCAAGGTCAAGGTCAAGTTCAAGTTCAAAGGTCAAGTTCAAGTTCAAGTCAAGTTCAAGTTGAAGTTCAAGGTCAAGGACAAGTTCAAGTAGTTCAAGTTCAAGTTCAAGTTCAAGTTCAAGTTCAAGCGTTCAAGGTCAAGTTCAAGCATTCAAGGTTCAAGTTCAAGGTTCAAGTTCAAGTTCAACAGTCAAGTTCAAGTTCAAGTTTCAAGTTCAAGCGTCAAGTTCAAGTAGTCAAAGTTCAAGGTCAAGTCAAGTTCAAGTTCAAGTTCAAGGTCCAAGGTCAAGTTCAAGGTCAAGTTCAAGTTCAAAGGGCAGGGCAAGGCCAAGCCCAAGACCAAGGCAAGGGCAACGGCAACGCCAAGGGCAAGGCCAAGGCCCAGGCCAAGGCAAAGGCCAAGGCCACCAAAGCGAAGCCCAAAACCCCGTAACGCCTGACAAAAGGCAGAAGCCACTAGGCCCCTGTGCAGAGGAAGCCACTGAAGGCAGCAAGGCCACAGAGCTCCCCGACTCCCATTCCCACATGAAGATGTGAGGATAAAGGGCCTCATCCCAGCAAAGCACCCGCTCCCACCACCCCCAACCCCGGCCCCCGCCCCCCGCAGCACGCCCCCTGAAACAACACTGTCTTCCCAGAAAAGAGAACGGGAGAAGCCATGTGTGTGCCAAAGGAGCAAGATGAACGAACGATGCCACGCCCTCCGAATTTGGGCACACCTGACGCCTCGGAACCCCGGGCCTGGCCGATGGGTCCCAGCCGTTCTCGGGTGGGAGGGGGGTCAACACATTGGCGAGAGCCCTTGCCCAGGCCACCCGCAAATCCCCTGAGATGTGATCCGACCACAGGGACCGAGGGCAAACGTACCGCTTGAGGTGCTGGAGGAGCCGGACGAAGCCATGGTGGGAGAGGCACACGGGCACGCTGCAGACTGCTGGCCGAGTGGCGGGGACCCAGCAGCTCAGGACTCTGGAGAACGGGAGGCGTCTCCGCCACCATTGACGTCAATAGGGTTTGGGTGGGTAGATGGAGGGGGCCGCCCCTGGCCTCTTTCCAAGCAGAGACCCTGGACGGAGTCCCGTGGAGCGAGTGGGCTTTTCCCGGGCACGGCTGTGCCCTTGGACCGCCAAGATCCCCGTTGGGGTGGGCGGGCAGTTCGGGGGCTTTTGGTTTGTGGCCCTCCCTCGCAGCGGGGGGTGGGTTCAACCCCGAGTGGATCAATCAGGGGCCCTCAGCAGTGCCAAGGGAACTCACCGCCCAGGAAACGCCCCTAGGTCCCTTTGAATTGGCCACCAACGCCCCCTTTCCCAGCCTGCCTTGCTCTGGGATTTCCTCGCCTTTTCACATTCCACAGGTCCCTGGGCCTCGACTGTCCCCCGCTGGCTCCTCCGAGGCATTCCGGGACACCAGACGCTCTCTCCAGCGCCTCCACCTAGATCCCTCGCTGTCCTCGCCTCCGTTTCCCCCATGCCCCCTCCCCAACTCCTCCGTGGGCTCTTGGCATCCTTTCCCTACAGCAGTCCCAGAGTGCCACCCCCGAGGGCTTTGAGTTGCCTGGAGCCCAAGGCTCCGGCCAGAGACCTGAACGGGCCAGCGTCTGGACTGGCAGCTAATGCCATTTGGGGCTTTTCTCACGTGGAGCCTGAGGCCCGCACCTCCGCGGGCAACCCCCCAGCGCGAGTGCCCTGGAGATACCCGCCCAAGGGGACAGTGTATCCCCTACTGTGGGGAAGGAGGTTCCTGTTTTCCCTGCACTGGTTCGACTTTCACGCCGAGGATCGACTCACACCATCGGTGGCAACGTGGAACTAGCCCTGTGGGAAAGCCTCATGGGAAAGACTCCGAGGGAAAGCCACAGATCCTTGATCCACGCAGAAGGGAAGCGTGACACTGCTGCTACAGCTCGGGAGGAAAGCGCACGTGCATGACCCCACTCGAGCGAGGACTGACGTCCCACTGGGGAGACTCCAGAAGTACG
Organism: Capra hircus; assembly: GCF_001704415.2. NCBI lineage: Eukaryota > Metazoa > Chordata > Mammalia > Artiodactyla > Bovidae > Capra > Capra hircus. The sequence goes on from NW_017216238.1 coordinate 10,950, forward strand.
CCAAGATCCATGTCAGCACTGGAGAGGAATCCTCAGGTTCCGGTCACCGACTCCACACAAGGTCTTAGGGCCCGGCTATCGACGGGAGAGGAATCCTCGAGAGGCCCCCTAGCACCTCGCATGGGGACTGGCCTTTCCTGAGGCCACCAGAGCGGGTCCCTGAGGTCCCTGTCGTAAGCTCGAGGGCACCTGCCGCAACTCGAGAAAATCGCAGGAGGTTCTCCCCTCCAGGGCGAGATGAGGCCCATTTCCGCTGTGGCGTCTCGAGGCTAATCACACCTAAACCTCTGGAACTTCCAAAGGGTCCTTCACACCCTTGCTGCAACTCAAGAAGTTCCCCCACATACCCGTCTCCACTCGAGAGGAAACACGAGAGTCCCACCCACATACAGAGGAGCCCTGTTTCCACCTCCTAGCTCGAGAGGAGGGATCCTTTCCCTGCGTGTTCGGTCAAAGAATTCCCGGCGTTCCCGTCGCATCTCAAGAGGAGGCCGCTCTCCACACGAAAGACGAGAGGAACTCCAGGGTCGTGCCACCATTCCCAGAGTCCCCCATGATGTCTCAGTTCCATTCCAGGGAAAACTGTTTTCCCTGCACTGCCTCGACTTTCAAGCGAGGATCGACTCACACCACTGTGCACGTGGGACAGCCCTGTGGAAAAGCCTCGTGGGAAAGCCTCGTAGGGAAAGCCTCGAGGGAAAGCCAGAGATCCCTTGATCCACCGCAAAGGGAAGAGTGACACTGCTGCTACAGCTCGGGAGGAAAGCGCACGTGCATGGCCCCACTCGAGACGAGGACTTACTCCCCTGGGGAGACTCCAGAAGTACCCCAAGAACCATGTCAGCACTGGAGAGGAATCCTCAGGTTCAGGCCACCGACTCCACACAAGGTCTTAGGCCCGGCATCGATGGGAGAGGAATTCCGAAGGCCCCATGAGCAACTCGCATGGGGACTGGCCTTTCCTGAGGCCACCAGAGCGGGTCCCTGAGGTCCCCGTCGTAAGTCGAGAGCACCTGCCGCAACTCGAGAAAATCCAGGAGGTTCTCCCCTCCAGGCGAGATGAGGCCCTTTTCCGCTGAGATGTCTCGAGTCTAATCACACCTAAACTCTGGAACTTCCAAAAGGGTCCTTCACACCCTTGCTTCAACTCAAGAAGTTCCCCGACATACCCGTCTCCACTCGAGAGGAAGCACGAGAGTCCAGCCCACATTCCAGATGGAGCCCGTGTTTCCGCCTCCTAGCTCGAGAGGAGGGATCCTTTCCCTGCGTGTCGGAAAGAAATTCCCGGCGTTCCCGTTGCATCTCAAGAGGAGGCGCTCTAAACAGTAAAGGCTGAGAGGAACTCCAGGGTCGTGCCACCATTCCCAGGATCCCCCAGATGTCTCAGTCCATTCCAGGGAAACCTGTTTTCCCTGCACTGCCTCGACTTTCATAGCCGAGGATCGGACTCACACCACGGTGGCTTGTGGGACAGCCCTGTGCCGGAAAGCCCTCGTGGGAATGCCTCGAGGGAAAGCCACAGATCCCTTGATCCACGCGAAGGAAGCGTGACACTGCTGCTACAGCTCGGAGAGGAAAGCGCACGTGCATGCCCCAACTCGAGACGAGGACTGACTCCCCTGGGGAGACTCCAGAAGTACCCCAAATCCATGTCAGCACTGGAGAGGAATCCTCAGGTTCCGGCAGCGACTCCACACAAGGTCATAGGCCCGGCATCTACGGAGTGGAATCCCGAGAGGCCCCCGAGCAACTCGAATGGGGACTGGCCTTTCCTGAGCCACCAGAGCGGGTCCCTGAGGTTCCCGTCGTAAGTCGAGAGCACCTGCCGCAACTCGAGAAAATCCAGGAGGTTCTCCCCTCCAGGCGAGATGAGGCCCATTTGCTGAGGCGTCTCGCGGGGCTAATCACATGTAAACTCTGGAACTTCCAAAGGGTCCTTCACACCCTTGCTGCAACTCAAGAAGTTCCCCGACATACCCGTCTCCACTCGAGAGGAAATCAGGAGAGTCCCTCCCTCATCCAGAGGAGCCCCGTTTCCGCCTCCTAGCTCGAGAGCAGGGATCCTTTCCCTGCGTGGTCGGAAAGAATTCCCGGCTTCCCGTCGCATCTCAAGGGGAGGGCTCTCCACAGGAAAGGCGAGAGGAACTCCAGGGTCTGCCACCATTCCCAGAGTCCCCCAGATATCTCAGTCCATTCCAGGGAAACCTGTTTTCCCTGCACTGCCACGACTTTCAATCCGAGGATCAACACACAGCATGGTGGCACGTGGACAGACCTGTGGGGGAAAGCCTCGTGGGCAAGCCTCGAGGGGAAAGCCACAGATCCCTTGATCACGCGAAGGAAGCGTGACACTGCTGCTACAGCTGGAGAGG
>NW_017216239.1:0-13321 GCF_001704415.2 Capra hircus
AGTCCTCGTCTCGAGTGGGGGAATGCACGTGCGCTTTCCTCCCGAGCTGTAGCTGCAGTGTCACGCTTCCCTTTGCGTGGATCAAGGGGATCTGTGGCTTTCCCTCTAGACTTTCCCATGAGGCGTTTCCCACGAGGCTTTCCACAGGGCTTTCCACGTGCCACGGTGGTGTGAGTCGATCCTCGGCTTTAAAGTCGAGGCAGTGAAGGGAAAACAGTTTCCCTGGAATGGACTGAGACATCTGGGGGACTCAGGAATGGTGGCACGACCCTGGAGTTCTCTCGCCTTTCCTGTGGGAGCGCCTCCTCTTGAGATGCGAAGGAACGCCGGAAATTCTTTCCCCACCACGCAGGGAAAGGATCCCTCCTCTCGAGCTAGGCAGGCGGAAACGGGGCCACTCTGGATATGGGCGGGACTCTCGGATTCCTCTTGAGTGGAGACGGGTATGTCGGGGAACTTCTTGAGTTGCAGCAAGGGTGTGAAGGACCCTTTGGAAGTTCCAGATGTTAGTGTGATTAGCCTCGAGACGCCTCAGCGGAAATGGGCCTCATCTCGCCTGGAGGGGAGAACCTCCTGGATGTTCTCGAGTTGCGGCAGGTGCTCTCGTCTTACGACGGGGACCTCAGGGACCCGATCTGGTGGCCTCAGGAAAGGCCAGTCCCCATGCCAGTTGCTCGGGGGCCTCTCGGGATTCCTCTCCCGTCGATGCCGGGGCCTAAGACCTTGTGTGGAGTCGGTGCCGGAACCTGAGGATTCCTCTCCAATGCTGACATGGATCTTCGGGTACTTCTGGAGTCTCCCCATGGAGTCAGTCCTCGTCTCGAGTGGGGGCATGCACGTGCGCTTTCCTCCCGAGCTGTAGCAGCAGTGTCACTCTTCCTACGCGTGGATCAAGGGATCTGTGGCTTTCCCTCGAGGCTTTCCCACGAGGCTTTCCCACGAGGCTTTCCACAGGCTGTCCAACGTGCCATCGTGGTGTGAGTCCATCCTCGCTTGAAAGTCAAGCAGTGCAGGGAAAACAGGTTTCCCTGGAATGGACTGAGACATCTGGGGACTCTGGGAATGGGGCACTGATACTGGAGTTCCTCTCGCCTTTCCTGTGGAGAGCGCCTACTCTTGAGATGAGACGGGAACGCTAGGAATTCTTTCCCGACCACGCAGGGAAAGGATGCTCCTCTCGAGCTAGCAGGTGGAAACGGAGCCACTCTGGATATGGGCGGGACTCCTCGGGTTCCTCTTGAGTGGAGACGGTATGTCAGGGAACTTCTTGAGTTGCAGCAAGGGTGGTGAAGGACCCTTTGGAAGTTCCAGAGTTTAAGTGTGATTACCCTCTTGTTGCCTCAGCGGAAATGGGCCTCATGTCGGCTGGAGGGGAGAACATCCTGGATTTTCTCGAGTTGCGGCAGGTGCTCTCGACTTACGATGGGGTCCTCAGGGACCCGCTCTGGTGGCCTCAGGAAAGGCCAGTCCCCATGCGAGTTGCACGGGGCTCTCGGGATTCCTCTCCTGTCGATGCCGGGCCTAAGATTTGTGTGGAGTCGGTGCCGGAACCTGAATATTCCTCTCCAGTGCTGACATGGATCTTGGGTACTTCTGGAGTCTTCCCCAGGGCAGTCAGTCCTCTACTCAAGTGGGGCATGCACGTGCGCTTTCCTCCCGAGCTGTAACAGCAGAGTCACGCTTCCCTTCGCGTGGAACAACGGATCTGTGGCTTTCCCTCGAGGCTTTCCAAGAGGCTATCACTCGAGGCTTTCCCACAGGGGTGTCCCACGTGCCACCGTGGTGTGAGTCGATCCTCGGCTTGAAAGTCGAGGCAGTGCAGGGAAAACTGGTTTCCCTGGAATGGACTGAGACATCCAGGGGACTCTGGAATGGTGGCACGACCTGGAGTTCCTCTCACGTTTCCGGTGGAGAGCGCTCCTCTTGAGATGCTACTGGAACGCCGGGAATTCTTTCCCGACCACGCAGGGAAAGGATCCTCCTCTCGGGCTAGGAGCTGGAATCGGGGATCCTCTGGATGTTGGCGGACTCTCGTGCTTCCTCTCGAGTGCAGACTGGTATGTCGGGGAACTTCTAGAGTTGCAGCAAGGGTGTGAAGGACCCTTTGGAAGTTCCAGAGGTAGGTGTGATTAGCCTCGAGATACCTGAGCGGAAATAGGTCTCAGCTCGCCTGGAGGGGAGAACCTCCTGGATTTTCTCGAGTTGCGGCATGTGCTCTCGACTTACGACGGGGACCTCAGGGACCCGCTCTGGTGGCCTCAGGAAAGGCCAGTCCCCATGCGAGTTGCTCTGGGGCCTCTCGGGATTCCTCTCCCGTTGATGCAGGGGCCTAAGACCTTGTGTGGAGTCGGTGCCAGAACCTGAGGATTCCTCTCCAGTGCTGACATGGATCTTGGGGTACTTCTGGAGTCACCCCAGGGGTGTCAGTCCTCGTCTCGAGTGGGCATGCACGTGCGCTTTCCTCCCGAGTTTAGCAGCAGTGTCACGCTTCCCTTCGCGTGGATCAAGGGATCTGTGGCTTTCCCTCCCAGGCTTTCCCACGAGGCTTTCCCACAGGGCTGCCCACGTGCCACTGTGGTGTGAGTCGATCCTCGGCTTGAAAGTCGAGGCAGTGCAGGGAATACAGGTTTCCCTGGAATGGACTGAGACATCTGGGGGACTCTGGGAATGCTGGCATGACCCCGGAGTTCCTCTCGCCTTTCCTGTGGAGAGCGCCTCCTCTTGAGTTGCGACAGGAATTCCGGGAATTCTTTCTCGAGCACGCAGGGAAAGGATCCTCCTCTCGAGCTAGGAGGTGGAAACGGGGCTCCTCTGGATGTGGTCGGGACTCTCGTGCTTCCTCTCGAGTGGAGACGGGTATGTCAGGGAACTTCTTGAGTTGCAGTAAAGGTGTGAAGGATCATTTGGAATTTCCATAGGTCAGGTGTGATTAGCCTCAGGACGCCTCAGCGGAAATGGGCCTCATCTCGCCTGGAGGGGAGAACCTCCTGGATTTTCTCGAGTTGTGTCAGGTGCACTGGACTTACGACGGGGACCTCAGGGACGCGCCCTGGTGGCATCGGTAAAGGAAATTTCCTTGCGAGTTACTCGGGGCCTCTCGGGATTCCTCTACCGTCGATGCCGGGCCTAAGACCTTGTGTGGAGTCGGTGCCAGGACCTGAGGATTCCTCTCCAGTGCTGACATGGATCTTTGGGTACTTCTGGAATCTCCCCAGGGAAGTCAATCCTCGTCTAGAGTTGGGGCATGCACGTGCCCTTTCCTCCCGAGCTGTAGCAGCAATGTCACGCTTCCCTTCGCATGGAACAAGGGATCTGGGGCATTCCCTCGAGGCTTTCCCAAAACGCTTTCCCCTGAGGCTTTCCCACAGGGCTGTCCACGTGCCACCGTGTTGTGAGTCGATCCTCGGCTTGAAAGTCGAGGCAGTGCAGGGAAAACTGGTTTCCCTGGAATGGACTGAGGCATCTGGGGGACTCTGGGAATGGTGGCACGACCCTGGAGTTCCTCTCGCCTTTCCTGTGGAGAGCGCCTCCTCTTTAGATGGCGACGGGAACGCCGGGAATCTTTCCCGACCACGCATGGAAAGGATCCCTCCTCTCGAGATAGGCGGCGGAAACGGGGCTCCTCTGGATGTAGGCGGGACTCACGTGCTTCGTCTCGAGTGGAGACAGGGTATGTCGGGGAACTTCTTGATTTGCAGCAAGGGTGTGAAGGACCCGTTGGAAGTTCCAGAGGTTAGGTGTGATTAGCCTCGAGACGCCTCTGCGGAAATGGGCCTCATCTCACCTGGAGGGGAGAACCTCTTGGATTTTCTCGAGTTGCGGCAGGTGCTCTCGACTTACGACGGGGACCTCAGGGACCCGCTCTGGTGGCCTCAGGAAAGGCCATTCCCCATGCGAGTTGCTCGGGGGCCTCTCGGGATTCCTCTCCCGTCGATGCCGGGGCCTAAAACCTTGTGTGGAGTCAGTGCCGGAACCTTAGGATTCCTCTCCAGTGCTGACATGGATCTTGGGTGTACTTCTGGAGTCTCCCCAGGGGAGTCAGTCCTCGTCTCGAGTGGGGGCATGCACGTGCACGTGCCTCTCGAGCTGTAGCATTAGTGTCGCGCTTCCATTCGCGTGGATCAAGGGATCTGTGGCTTTTCCTCGAGGCTTTCCCACGAGGCTTTCCCACGACGCTTTCCCACAGGGCTGTCCCACGTGCCACGGTGGTGTGAGTCGATCCTCGGCTTGAAAGTCGAGGCAGTACAGGGAAAACAGGTTTCCCTGGAATGGACAGAGGCATCTGGGGGACTCTGGGAATGGTGGCACGACCCTGGAGTTCCTCTCGCCTTTCTTGTGGAGCGCGCCTCCTCTTGAGATGTGACGGGAACACCGGGAATTCTATCCCGACCACGCAGGGAAAGGATCCCTCCTCTCGAGCTAGGAGGCGAAAACGGGGCTCCTCTGGATGTGGGCGGGACTCTCGTGCTTCCTCTCGAGTGGAGACGGTTATGTCGGGGAACTTCTTGAGTTGCAGCAAGGGTGTGGAGGACCCTTTGGAAGTTCCAGAGGTTAGGTGTCATTAGCCTCGAGACGCCTCAGCGGAAATGGGCCTCATCTCGACTGGAGGGGAGAACCTCCGGGATTTTCTCGAGTTGTGGCAGGTGCTCTCCACTTACGACTGGGACATCAGGGACCCGCTCTGGTGGCCTCAGGAAAGGCCAGTCCCCATGCGAGTTGCTCGGGGGCCTCTCGGGATTCCTCTCCCGTCGATGCCGGGGCCTAAGACCTTGTGTGGAGTCGGTGCCGGAACCTGATCATTCCTCTCCAGTGCTGACATGGATCTTGGGGTACTTCTGGAGTCTCCCCATGGAGTCAGTCCTCGTCTCGAGTGGGGGCATGCAAGTGCGCTTTCCTCCCGAGCTGTAGCAGCAGTGTCACTCTTCCCTACGCGTGGATCAAGGGATCTGTGGCTTTCCCTCGAGGCTTTCCCACGAGGCTTTCCCACGAGGCTTTCCCACAAGGCTGTCCAACGTGCCATCGTGGTGTGAGTCCATCCTCGGCTTGAAAGTCGAGGCAGTGCAGGGAAAACAGGTTTCCCTGGAATGGACTGAGACATCTGGGGGACTCTGGGAATGGGGCCTGATACTGGAGTTCCTCTCGCCTTTCCTGTGGAGAGCGCCTACTCTTGAGATGAGACGGGAACGCTAGGAATTCTTTCCCGACCACGCAGGGAAAGGATGCCTCCTCTCGAGCTAACAGGTGGAAACGGAGCCACTCTGGATATGGGCGGGACTCTCGGGTTCCTCTTGAGTGGAGACGGGTATGTCAGGGAACTTCTTGAGTTGCAGCAAGGGTGTGAAGGACCCTTTGGAAGTTCCAGAGTTTAAGTGTGATTACCCTCTTGTTGCCTCAGCGGAAATGGGCCTCATGTCGGCTGGAGGGGAGAACATCCTGGATTTTCTCGAGTTGCGGCAGGTGCTCTCGACTTACGATGGGGTCCTCAGGGACCCGCTCTGGTGGCCTCAGGAAAGGCCAGTCCCCATGCGAGTTGCACGGGGGCCTCACGGGATTCCTCTCCTGTCGATGCCTGGGCCTAAGATCTTGTGTGGAGTCGGTGCCGGAACCTGAATATTCCTCTCCAGTGCTGACATGGATCTTGGGGTACTTCTGGAGTTTCCCCAGGGCAGTCAGTCCTCTACTCAAGTGGGGGCATGCACGTGCGCTTTCCTCCCGAGCTGTAACAGCAGAGTCACGCTTCCCTTCGCGTGGAACAACGGATCTGTGGCTTTCCCTCGAGGCTTTCCCAAGAGGCTATCACTCGAGGCTTTCCCACAGGGGTGTCCCACGTGCCACCGTGGTGTGAGTCGATCCTCGGCTTGAAAGTCGAGGCAGTGCAGGGAAAACAGGTTTCCCTGGAATGGACTGAGACATCCAGGGGACTCTGGGAATGGTGGCACGACCCTGGAGTTCCTCTCACGTTTCCGGTGGAGAGCGCCTCCTCTTGAGATGCTACTGGAACGCCGGGAATTCTTTCCCGACCACGCAGGGAAAGGATCCTCCTCTCGGGCTAGGAGCTGGAATCGGGGATCCTCTGGATGTTGGCGGGACTCTCGTGCTTCCTCTCGAGTGCAGACTGGTATGTCGGGGAACTTCTAGAGTTGCAGCAAGGGTGTGAAGGACCCTTTGGAAGTTCCAGAGGTACGGTGTGATTAGCCTCGAGATACCTGAGCGGAAATAGGTCTCAGCTCGCCTGGAGGGGAGAACCTCCTGGATTTTCTCGAGTTGCGGCATGTGCTCTCGACTTACGACGGGGACCTCAGGGACCCGCTCTGGTGGCCTCAGGAAAGGCCAGTCCCCATGCGAGTTGCTCTGGGGCCTCTCGGGATTCCTCTCCCGTTGATGCAGGGGCCTAAGACCTTGTGTGGAGTCGGTGCCAGAACCTGAGGATTCCTCTCCAGTGCTGACATGGATCTTGGGGTACTTCTGGAGTCACCCCAGGGGTGTCAGTCCTCGTCTCGAGTGGGGCCATGCACGTGCGCTTTCCTCCCGAGTTTTAGCAGCAGTGTCACGCTTCCCTTCGCGTGGATCAAGGGATCTGTGGCTTTCCCTCCAGGCTTTCCCACGAGGCTTTCCCACAGGGCTGCCCCACGTGCCACTGTGGTGTGAGTCGATCCTCGGCTTGAAAGTCGAGGCAGTGCAGGGAATACAGGTTCCCTGGAATGGACTGAGACATCTGGGGGACTCTGAGAATGCTGGCATGACCCCGGAGTTCCTCTCGCCTTTCCTGTGGAGAGCGCCTCCTCTTGAGTTGCGACAGGAATTCCGGGAATTCTTTCTCGAGCACGCAGGGAAAGGATCCCTCCTCTCGAGCTAGGAGGTGGAAACGGGGCTCTTCTGGATGTGGTCGGGACTCTCGTGCTTCCTCTCGAGTGGAGACGGGTATGTCAGGGAACTTCTTGAGTTGCAGTAAAGGTGTGAAGGATCATTTGGAATTTCCATAGGTCAGGTGTGATTAGCCTCAGGACGCCTCAGCGGAAATGGGCCTCATCTCGCTTGGAGGGGAGAACCTCCTGGATTTTCTCGAGTTGTGTCAGGTGCACTGGACTTACGACGGGGACCTCAGGGACGCGCCCTGGTGGCATCGGTAAAGGAAATTTCCTTGCGAGTTACTCGGGGGCCTCTCGGGATTCCTCTACCGTCGATGCCGGGGCCTAAGACCTTGTGTGGAGTCGGTGCCAGGACCTGAGGATTCCTCTCCTGTGCTGACATGGATCTTTGGGTACTTCTGGAATCTCCCCAGGGAAGTCAATCCTCGTCTAGAGTTGGGGCATGCACGTGCCCTTTCCTCCCGAGCTGTAGCAGCAATGTCACGCTTCCCTTCGCATGGAACAAGGGATCTGGGGCATTCCCTCGAGGCTTTCCCAAAACGCTTTCCCCCTGAGGCTTTCCCACAGGGCTGTCCCACGTGCCACCGTGTTGTGAGTCAATCCTCGGCTTGAAAGTCGAGGCAGTGCAGGGAAAACTGGTTTCCCTGGAATGGACTGAGGCATCTGGGGGACTCTGGGAATGGTGGTACGACCCTGGAGTTCCTCTCGCCTTTCCTGTGGAGAGCGCCTCCTCTTTAGATGGGACGGGAACGCCGGGAAATCTTTCCCGACCACGCATGGAAAGGATCCCTCCTCTCGAGATAGGCGGCGGAAACGGGGCTCCTCTGGATGTAGGCGGGACTCACGTGCTTCGTCTCGAGTGGAGAAGGGTATGTCGGGGAACTTCTTGATTTGCAGCAAGGGTGTGAAGGACCCGTTGGAAGTTCCAGAGGTTAGGTGTGATTAGCCTCGAGACGCCTCTGCGGAAATGGGCCTCATCTCACCTGGAGGGGAGAACCTCTTGGATTTTCTCGAGTTGCGGCAGGTGCTCTCGACTTACGACGGGGACCTCAGGGACCCGCTCTGGTGGCCTCAGGAAAGGCCATTCCCCATGCGAGTTGCTCGGGGGCCTCTCGGGATTCCTCTCCCGTCGATGCCGGGGCCTAAAACCTTGTGTGGAGTCAGTGCCGGAACCTTAGGATTCCTCTCCAGTGCTGACATGGATCTTGGGTGTACTTCTGGAGTCTCCCCAGGGGAGTCAGTCCTCGTCTCGAGTGGGGGCATGCACGTGCACGTGCCTCTCGAGCTGTAGCATTAGTGTCGCGCTTCCATTCGCGTGGATCAAGGGATCTGTGGCTTTTCCTCGAGGCTTTCCCACGAGGCTTTCCCACGACGGCTTTCCCACAGGGCTGTCCCACGTGCCACGGTGGTGTGAGTCGATCCTCGGCTTGAAAGTCGAGGCAGTACAGGGAAAACAGGTTTCCCTGGAATGGACTGAGGCATCTGGGGGACTCTGGGAATGGTGGCACGACCCTGGAGTTCCTCTCGCCTTTCCTGTGGAGCGCGCCTCCTCTTGAGATGTGACGGGAACACCGGGAATTCTATCCCGACCACGCAGGGAAAGGATCCCTCCTCTCGAGCTAGGAGGCGAAAACGGGGCTCCTCTGGATGTGGGCGGGACTCTCGTGCTTCCTCTCGAGTGGAGACGGTTATGTCGGGGAACTTCTTGAGTTGCAGCAAGGGTGTGGAAGGACCCTTTGGAAGTTCCAGAGGTTAGGTGTCATTAGCCTCGAGACGCCTCAGCGGAAATGGGCCTCATCTCGACTGGAGGGGAGAACCTCCTGGATTTTCTCGAGTTGTCGGCAGGTGCTCTCCACTTACGACTGGGACATCAGGGACCCGCTCTGGTGGCCTCAGGAAAGGCCAGTCCCCATGCGAGTTGCTCGGGGGCCTCTCGGGATTCCTCTCCCGTCGATGCCGGGGCCTAAGACCTTGTGTGGAGTCGGTGCCGGAACCTGATCATTCCTCTCCAGTGCTGACATGGATCTTGGGGTACTTCTGGAGTCTCCCCATGGGAGTCAGTCCTCGTCTCGAGTGGGGGCATGCACGTGCGCTTTCCTCCCGAGCTGTAGCAGCAGTGTCACTCTTCCCTACGCGTGGATCAAGGGATCTGTGGCTTTCCCTCGAGGCTTTCCCACGAGGCTTTCCCACGAGGCTTTCCCACAAGGGCTGTCCAACGTGCCATCGTGGTGTGAGTCCATCCTCGGCTTGAAAGTCGAGGCAGTGCAGGGAAAACAGGTTTCCCTGGAATGGACTGAGACATCTGGGGGACTCTGGGAATGGGGCCTGATACTGGAGTTCCTCTCGCCTTTCCTGTGGAGAGCGCCTACTCTTGAGATGAGACGGGAACGCTAGGAATTCTTTCCCGACCACGCAGGGAAAGGATGCCTCCTCTCGAGCTAGACAGGTGGAAACGGAGCCACTCTGGATATGGGCGGGACTCTCGGGTTCCTCTTGAGTGGAGACGGGTATGTCAGGGAACTTCTTGAGTTGCAGCAAGGGTGTGAAGGACCCTTTGGAAGTTCCAGAGTTTAAGTGTGATTACCCTCTTGTTGCCTCAGCGGAAATGGGCCTCATGTCGGCTGGAGGGGAGAACATCCTGGATTTTCTCGAGTTGCGGCAGGTGCTCTCGACTTACGATGGGGTCCTCAGGGACCCGCTCTGGTGGCCTCAGGAAAGGCCAGTCCCCATGCGAGTTGCACGGGGCCTCTCGGGATTCCTCTCCTGTCGATGCCTGGGCCTAAGATCTTGTGTGGAGTCGGTGCCGGAACCTGAATATTCCTCTCCAGTGCTGACATGGATCTTGGGGTACTTCTGGAGTCTCCCCAGGGCAGTCAGTCCTCTACTCAAGTGGGGGCATGCACGTGCGCTTTCCTCCCGAGCTGTAACAGCAGAGTCACGCTTCCCTTCGCGTGGAACAACGGATCTGTGGCTTTCCCTCGAGGCTTTCCCAAGAGGCTATCACTCGAGGCTTTCCCACAGGGGTGTCCCACGTGCCACCGTGGTGTGAGTCGATCCTCGGCTTGAAAGTCGAGGCAGTGCAGGGAAAACAGGTTTCCCTGGAATGGACTGAGACATCCAGGGGACTCTGGGAATGGTGGCACGACCCTGGAGTTCCTCTCACGTTTCCGGTGGAGAGCGCCTCCTCTTGAGATGCTACTGGAACGCCGGGAATTCTTTCCCGACCACGCAGGGAAAGGATCCTCCTCTCGGGCTAGGAGCTGGAATCGGGGATCCTCTGGATGTTGGCGGGACTCTCGTGCTTCCTCTCGAGTGCAGACGGGTATGTCGGGGAACTTCTAGAGTTGCAGCAAGGGTGTGAAGGACCCTTTGGAAGTTCCAGAGGTACGGTGTGATTAGCCTCGAGATACCTGAGCGGAAATAGGTCTCAGCTCGCCTGGAGGGGAGAACCTCCTGGATTTTCTCGAGTTGCGGCATGGTGCTCTCGACTTACGACGGGGACCTCAGGGACCCGCTCTGGTGGCCTCAGGAAAGGCCAGTCCCCATGCGAGTTGCTCTGGGGCCTCTCGGGATTCCTCTCCCGTTGATGCAGGGGCCTAAGACCTTGTGTGGAGTCGGTGCCGGAACCTGAGGATTCCTCTCCAGTGCTGACATGGATCTTGGGGTACTTCTGGAGTCACCCCAGGGGTGTCAGTCCTCGTCTCGAGTGGGGCCATGCACGTGCGCTTTCCTCCCGAGTTTTAGCAGCAGTGTCACGCTTCCCTTCGCGTGGATCAAGGGATCTGTGGCTTTCCCTCCAGGCTTTCCCACGAGGCTTTCCCACAGGGCTGCCCCACGTGCCACTGTGGTGTGAGTCGATCCTCGGCTTGAAAGTCGAGGCAGTGCAGGGAATACAGGTTTCCCTGGAATGGACTGAGACATCTGGGGGACTCTGGAGAATGCTGGCATGACCCGGAGTTCCTCTCGCCTTTCCTGTGGAGAGCGCCTCCTCTTGAGTTGCGACAGGAACTCCGGGAATTCTTTCTCGAGCACGCAGGGAAAGGATCCCTCCTCTCGAGCTAGGAGGTGGAAACGGGGCTCCTTCTGGATGTGGTCGGGACTCTCGTGCTTCCTCTCGAGTGGAGACGGGTATGTCAGGGAACTTCTTGAGTTGCAGTAAAGGTGTGAAGGATCATTTGGAATTTCCATAGGTCAGGTGTGATTAGCCTCAGGACGCCTCAGCGGAAATGGGCCTCATCTCGCCTGGAGGGGAGAACCTCCTGGATTTTCTCGAGTTGCTGTCAGGTGCACTGGACTTACGACGGGGACCTCAGGGACGCGCCCTGGTGGCATCGGTAAAGGAAATTTCCTTGCGAGTTACTCGGGGCCTCTCGGGATTCCTCTACCGTCGATGCCGGGCCTAAGACCTTGTGTGGAGTCGGTGCCAGGACCTGAGGATTCCTCTCCTGTGCTGACATGGATCTTTGGGGTACTTCTGGAATCTCCCCAGGGAAGTCAATCCTCGTCTAGAGTTGGGGCATGCACGTGCCCTTTCCTCCCCGAGCTGTAGCAGCAATGTCACGCTTCCCTTCGCATGGAACAAGGGATCTGGGGCATTCCCTCGAGGCTTTCCCAAAACGCTTTCCCCCTGAGCTTTCCCACAGGGCTGTCCCACGTGCCACCGTGTTGTGAGTCAATCCTCGGCTTGAAAGTCGAGGCAGTGCAGGGAAAACTGGTTTCCCTGGAATGGACTGAGGCATCTGGGGGACTCTGGGAATGGTGGTACGACCCTGGAGTTCCTCTCGCCTTTCCTGTGGAGAGCGCCTCCTCTTTAGATGGGACGGGAACGCCGGGAATCTTTCCCGACCACGCATGGAAAGGATCCCTCCTCTCGAGATAGGCGGCGGAAACGGGGCTCCTCTGGATGTAGGCGGGACTCACGTGCTTCGTCTCGAGTGGAGAAGGGTATGTCGGGGAACTTCTTGATTTGCAGCAAGGGTGTGAAGGACCCGTTGGAAGTTCCAGAGGTTAGGTGTGATTAGCCTCGAGACGCCTCTGCGGAAATGGGCCTCATCTCACCTGGAGGGGAGAACCTCTTGGATTTTCTCGAGTTGCGGCAGGTGCTCTCGACTTACGACGGGGACCTCAGGGACCCGCTCTGGTGGCCTCAGGAAAGGCCATTCCCCATGCGAGTTGCTCGGGGGCCTCTCGGGATTCCTCTCCCGTCGATGCCGGGGCCTAAAACCTTGTGTGGAGTCAGGTGCCGGAACCTTAGGATTCCTCTCCAGTGACTGACATGGATCTTGGGTGTACTTCTGGAGTCTCCCCAGGGGAGTCAGTCCTCGTCTCGAGTGGGGGCATGCACGTGCGACGTTCCTCTCCGAGCTGTAGCATTAGTGTCGCGCTTCCCATTCGCGTGGATCAAGGGATCTGTGGCTTTTCCCTCGAGGCTTTCCCACGAGGCTTTCCCACGACGCTTTCCCACAGGGCTGTCCCACGTGCCACCGGTGGTGTGAGTCGATCCTCGGCTTGAAAGTCGAGGCAGTACAGGGAAAACAGGTTTCCCTGGAATGGACAGAGGCATCTGGGGGACTCTGGGAATGGTGGCAACGACCCTGGAGTTCCTCTCGCCTTTCTGTGGAGCGCGCCTCCTCTTGAGATGTGACGGGAACACCGGGAATTCTATCCCGACCACGCAGGGAAAGGATCCTCCTCTCGAGCTAGGAGGCGGAAAACGGGGCTCCTCTGGATGTGGGCGGGACTCTCGTGCTTCCTCTCGAGTGGAGACGGTATGTCGGGGAACTTCTTGAGTTGCAGCAAGGGTGTGAGGACCCTTTGGAAGTTCCAGAGGTTAGGTGTCATTAGCCTCGAGACGCCTCAGCGGAAATGGGCCTCATCTCGCCTGGAGGGGAGAACCTCCTGGATTTTCTCGAGTTGGGCAGGTGCTCTCGACTTACGACTGGGACATCAGGGACCCGCTCTGGTGGCCTCAGGAAAGGCCAGTCCCCATGCGAGTTGCTCGGGGCCTCTCGGGATTCCTCTCCCGTCGATGCCGGGCCTAAGACCTTGTGTGGAGTCGGTGCCGGAACCTGATCATTCCTCTCCAGTGCTGACATGGATCTTGGGGTACTTCTGGAGTCTCCCCAGGGGAGTCAGTCCTCGTCTCGAGTGGCGGCATGCACGTGCGCTTTCCTCCCGAGCTGTAGCAGCAGTGTCACGCTTCCCTTCGCGTGGATCAAGGGATCAGTGGCCTTTCCCTCGAGGCTTTCCCACGAGGTTTCCCACGAGGCTTTCCCACAGGGCTGTCCCACGTGCCACCGTGGTGTGAGTCGATCCTCGGCTTGAAAGTCGAGGCAGTGCAGGGAAAACAGGTTTCCCTGGAATGGACTGAGACATCTGGGACTCTGGGGAATCGGTGGCACGACCCTGGAGTTCCTCTCGCCTTTCCTGTGGAGAGCGCCTCCTCTTGAGAT
>NW_017216240.1:0-13320 GCF_001704415.2 Capra hircus
CTTCCACCCTTGCTGCAACTCAAGAAGTTCCCGACATACCCGAGAAGGGGATCACGAGAGTCCCGCCCTCATCCAGAGAGCCCCGTTTCCGCCTCCCAGATCGAGAGGAGGGATCCTTTCCCTGCGTGGTCGGGAAAGAATTCCCGGCGTTCCCGGGCATCTCAAGAGAGGCGCTCTCCACAGGAAAGGCGAGAGGAACTCCAGGGTCGTGCCACCATTCCCAGAGTCCCCAGATGTCTCAGTCATTCCAGGGAAACCTGTTTTCCCTGCACTGCTCGACTTTCAAGCCGAGGATCGACTCACACCACGGTGGCACGTGGACAGCCCTGCGGGAAAGCCTTGCGGGAAAGCCTCGTGGGAAAGCCTCGAGGGAAAGCCTCATCCACAGATCCTTGATCGCGAAGGGAGCATGACACTGCTGCTACAGCTCGGGAGGAAAGCGCACGTGCATGCCCCCACTCGCGACGAAGACTGACTCCCCTGGGGAGACTTCAGAAGTACCCAAGATCCATGTCAGCACTGGAGAGGAATCCTCAGGTTCCGGCACTGACTCCACACAAGGTCTTATGCCGGGTCCAGCCCCGGTGGATCCAGGGAATTCGAAGGGTGGTCGGCGTTGGCGTGGAAAGACTTGTTTATTTATTAATGTAAGATTAGATTAGGAAACTATAGTGTAGTAAGAAGATTAAGTGGAGGAAGAGGGCTGAATAGCTTGGTTTACGCGGAAGGCCAATAAAATTCCAGACAAGGAATTTGCACCACCTACGTTGGGCCACCGGCGCCCGCTTGAATATCTAAGGGTGCCTCGCCTTAAGCTCCCTTTCGTGCGGGTCTTAACAGCCGGGGCAAGTAAGTAGACCTGGCGAGCCTCCGCACTCCAGGTGGAGATTCAGCCTGAAGTTAAAGTAAAGAGCAGAGAGAAGGAAAGGTAGAGAAGAAGAAAGAGAGAGAAAGACACGGGGGGAGCCAGAGTCCCAAGAAACCAGGCTGAGAGACTAGTTCGAGAAGCTGGTCCGAGAAACTGGCCCCGGCCCCTGGCCTCCTCCTTTATTGTTCAGAAGGCCTTTTATACTTTTGATAAAACATGGAGATCAATGGATAACACAAAATTATGTAGCGTTCACAACCCAGATTCTTTCTGTATATCATTTTGTATACAAAAGGTCTCAGGTGATTTACATTATCTTCTGGCCAAGAGGCTTGTTACACTTTTTGGCTCTCTTCCTTAATGAATGTTAATTTTGTTTCCCCTGAAGTGTTTTTCTTTAATCTGCATCTCCTTAAAGCATTAAAGTTACATCTCTATAGAACAAAGGTGCAGTGGGTTATAACAAAGAAGGTACTTAACTCAAAGATCTAATGTTGCTAATACCAGGTCTACTACTTGTTTTTCTATATACCAACTATATCTAAAAATAAAGGATATGAAAATTTGGCAGCAAGCATTGACCCAAAAAATGAAACTTTTAATCAGTCCTATTCTAAAGCTTTTGACTCCTCGGAAGCTCCTGCATTCCTAGGATGTTTTAAGCTTCCTGTGCCTCCTGCGGTCAGGAGGCCTCAAACAATCACAAGCGCAGCTGTACGAGTCCCACAGGCAGGCTAGAAAGCCATCAGAGGGTTTTTGGATTGAAACACTCTTTCAAATGCAGAAGACTAACGCCCTGAATTGACTTTTTCCAGAAAAGGTCAGAAGAGTGAAAAAGCAGAGCACAAAAACCGGCAGATTTTTGTTGGGGTACATGCTTAAAAATTTCCAGAGGGGTTCCTGAAGTCTGAGCACGCCTTGCTTATGTCAGCTTCCTTCCTCATAAACTTGTCACGGGCGGGCTTCCTCACACTGGCTCCCGGCAGGCTTAGGCCCCGGCATCGACGGGAGAGGAATCCCGAGAGGCCCCCGAGCAACTCGCATGGGGACTGGCCTTTCCTGAGGCCACCAGAGCGGGTCCCTGAGGTCCCCGTCATAAGTCGAGAGCACCTGCCGCTACTCGAGAAAATCCAGGAGGTTCTCCCCTCCAGGCGAGATGAGGCCCATTTCCGCTGAGGCGTCTCGAGGCTAATCACACCTAACCTCTGGAACTTCCAAAGGGTCCTTCACACCCTTGCTGCAACTCAAGAAGTTCCCCGACATACCCGTCTCCACTCGAAAGGAATCACGAGAGTCCCGCCCTCATCCAGAGAAGCCCCGTTTCCGCCTCCCAGATCGAGAGGAGGGATCCTTTCCCTGCGTGGTCGGGAAAGAATTCCCGGCGTTCCCGTGGCATCTCAAGAAGAGGCGCTCTCCACAGGAAAGGCGAGAGGAACTCCAGGGTCGTGCCACCATTCCCAGAGTCCCCCAGATGTCTCAGTTCATTCCAGGGAAACCTGTTTTCCCTACTGCCTCGACTTTCAAGCCGAGGATCGACTCACACCACGGTGGCACGTGGGACAGCCCTGCGGGAAAGCCTCGTGGGAAAGCCTCGAGGGAAAGCCACAGATCCTTGATCCACGCGAAGGGAAGCATGACACTGCTGCTACAGCTCGGGAGGAAAGCGCACGTGCATGCCCCCACTCGCGACGAAGACTGACTCCCCTGGGGAGACTTCAGAAGTACCCCAAGATCCATGTCAGCACTGGAGAGGAATCCTCAGCTTCCGGCAACTCCACACAAGGTCTTATGCCGGGGTCCAGCCCCGGTGGATCCAGGGAATTCGAAGGTGGTCGGCGTTGGCGTGGAAAGACTTGTTTATTTATTAATGTAAGATTAGATTAGGAAACTATAGTGTAGTAAGAAGATTAAGTGGAGGAAGAGGGCTGAATAGCTTGGTTTACGCGGAAGGCCAATAAAATTCCAGACAAGGAATTTGCACCACCTACGTTGGGCCACCGGCGCCCGCTTGAATATCTAAGGGTGCCTCGCCTTAAGCTCCCTTTCGTGCGGGTCTTAACAGCCGGGGCAAGTAAGTAGACCTGGCGAGCCTCCGCACTCCAGGTGGAGATTCAGCCTGAAGTTAAAGTAAAGAGCAGAGAGAAGGAAAGGTAGAGAAGAAGAAAGAGAGAGAAAGACACGGGGGAGCCAGAGTCCCAAGAAACCAGGCTGAGAGACTAGTTCGAGAAGCTGGTCCGAGAAACTGGCCCCGGCCCCTGGCCTCCTCCTTTATTGTTCAGAAGGCCTTTTATACTTTTGATAAAACATGGAGATCAATGGATAACACAAAATTATGTAGCGTTCACAACCCAGATTCTTTCTGTATATCATTTTGTATACAAAAGGTCTCAGGTGATTTACATTATCTTCTGGCCAAGAGGCTTGTTAACACTTTTTGGCTCTCTTCCTTAATGAATGTTAATTTTGTTTCCCCTGAAGTGTTTTTCTTTAATCTGCATCTCCTTAAAGCATTAAAGTTACATCTCTATAGAACAAAGGTGCAGTGGGTTATAACAAAGAAGGTACTTAACTCAAAGATCTAATGTTGCTAATACCAGGTCTACTACTTGTTTTTCTATATACCAACTATATCTAAAAATAAAGGATATGAAAATTTGGCAGCAAGCATTGACCCAAAAAATGAAACTTTTAATCAGTCCTATTCTAAAGCTTTTGACTCCTCGGAAGCTCCTGCATTCCTAGGATGTTTTAAGCTTCCTGTGCCTCCTGCGGTCAGGAGGCCTCAAACAATCACAAGCGCAGCTGTACGAGTCCTACAGGCAGGCTAGAAAGCCATCAGAGGGTTTTTGGATTGAAACACTCTTTCAAATGCAGAAGACTAACGCCCTGAATTGACTTTTTCCAGAAAAGGTCAGAAGAGTGAAAAAGCAGAGCACAAAAACCGGCAGATTTTTGTTGGGGTACATGCTTAAAAATTTCCAGAGGGGTTCCTGAAGTCTGAGCACGCCTTGCTTATGTCAGCTTCCTTCCTCATAAACTTGTCACGGGGGGGCTTCCTCACACTGGCTCCCGGCAGGCTTAGGCCCCGGCATCGACGGGAGAGGAATCCCGAGAGGCCCCCGAGCAACTCGCATGGGGACTGGCCTTTCCTGAGGCCACCAGAGCGGGTCCCTGAGGTCCCCGTCATAAGTCGAGAGCACCTGCCGCTACTCGAGAAAATCCAGGAGGTTCTCCCCTCCAGGCGAGATGAGGCCCATTTCCGCTGAGGCGTCTCGAGGCTAATCACACCTAACCTCTGGAACTTCCAAAGGGTCCTTCACACCCTTGCTGCAACTCAAGAAGTTCCCCGACATACCCGTCTCCACTCGAAAGGAATCACGAGAGTCCCGCCCTCATCCAGAGAAGCCCCGTTTCCGCCTCCCAGATCGAGAGGAGGGATCCTTTCCCTGCGTGGTCGGGAAAGAATTCCCGGCGTTCCCGGCATCTCAAGAAGAGGCGCTCTCCACAGGAAAGGCGAGAGGAACTCCAGGGTCGTGCCACCATTCCCAGAGTCCCCCAGATGTCTCAGTTCATTCCAGGGAAACCTGTTTTCCCTGTACTGCCTCGACTTTCAAGCCGAGGATCGACTCACACCACGGTGGCACGTGGGACAGCCCTGCGGGAAAGCCTTGCGGGAAAGCCTCGTGGGAAAGCCTCGAGGGAAAGCAAAGCCACAGATCCTTGATCCACGCGAAGGGGAGCATGACACTGCTGCTACAGCTCGGGAGGAAAGCGCACGTGCATGCCCCCACTCGCGACGAAGACTGACTCCCCTGGGGAGACTTCAGAAGTACCCCAAGATCCATGTCAGCACTGGAGAGGAATCCTCAGCTTCCGGCACCGACTCCACACAAGGTCTTATGCCGGGGTCCAGCCCGGTGGATCCAGGGAATTCGAACGGTGAACGGCGTTGGCGTGGAAAGACTTGTTTATTTATTAATGTAAGATTAGATTAGGAAACTATAGTGTAGTAAGAAGATTAAGTGGAGAAAAGAGGGCTGAATAGCTTGGTTTACGCGGAAGGCCAATAAAATTCCAGACAAGGAATTTGCACCACCTACGTTGGGCCACCGGCGCCCGCTTGAATATCTAAGGGTGCCTCGCCTTAAGCTCCCTTTCGTGCGGGTCTTAACAGCCGGGGCAAGTAAGTAGACCTGGCGAGCCTCCGCACTCCAGGTGGAGATTCAGCCTGAAGTTAAAGTAAAGAGCAGAGAGAAGGAAAGGTAGAGAAGAAGAAAGAGAGAGAAAGACACGGGGGGCCAGAGTCCCAAGAAACCAGGCTGAGAGACTAGTTCGAGAAGCTGGTCCGAGAAACTGGCCCCCGGCCCCTGGCCTCCTCCTTTATTGTTCAGAAGGCCTTTTATACTTTTGATAAAACATGGAGATCAATGGATAACACAAAATTATGTAGCGTTCACAACCCAGATTCTTTCTGTATATCATTTTGTATACAAAAGGTCTCAGGTGATTTACATTATCTTCTGGCCAAGAGGCTTGTTACCACTTTTTGGCTCTCTTCCTTAATGAATGTTAATTTTGTTTCCCCTGAAGTGTTTTTCTTTAATCTGCATCTCCTTAAAGCATTAAAGTTACATCTCTATAGAACAAAGGTGCAGTGGGTTATAACAAAGAAGGTACTTAACTCAAAGATCTAATGTTGCTAATACCAGGTCTACTACTTGTTTTTCTATATACCAAACTATATCTAAAAATAAAGGATATGAAAATTTGGCAGCAAGCATTGACCCAAAAAATGAAACTTTTAATCAGTCCTATTCTAAAGCTTTTGACTCCTCGGAAGCTCCTGCATTCCTAGGATGTTTTAAGCTTCCTGTGCCTCCTGCGGTCAGGAGGCCTCAAACAATCACAAGCGCAGCTGTACGAGTCCTACAGGCAGGCTAGAAAGCCATCAGAGGGTTTTTGGATTGAAACACTCTTTCAAATGCAGAAGACTAACGCCCTGAATTGACTTTTTCCAGAAAGGTCAGAGAGTGAAAAAGCAGAGCACAAAAACCGGAAGATTTTTGTTGGGTACATGCTTAAAAATTTCCAGAGGGGTTCCTGAAGTCTGAGCACGCCTTGCTTTATGTCAGCTTCCTTCCTCATAAACTTGTCACGGGCGGGCTTCCTCACACTGGCTCCCGGCAGGCTTTAGGGCCCCGCATCGAAGGGAGAGGAATCCGAGAGGCCCCCGAGCAACTCGCATGGGGACTGCCTTTCCTGAGGCACCAGAGCGGTCCCTGAGGTCCCCGTCATAAGTCGAGAGCACCTGCCGCTACTCGAGAAAATCCAGGAGGTTCTCCCCTCCAGGCGAGATGAGGCCATTTCCGCTGAGGCGTCTCGAGGCTAATCACACCTAACCTCTGGAACTTCCAAAGGCGTCCTTCACACCCTTGCTTGCACTCAAGAAGTTCCCCGACATACCCGTCTCCACTCGAAGGAATCACGAGAGTCCCGCCCTCATCCAGAGGAGCCCCGTTTCCGCTCCTAGCTCGAGGAGGAGGGATCCTTCCCCATGCTGTGGTCGGGAGAGAATTCCCAGGGTTTCCGTCGCATCTCAAGAGGAGGCGCTCTCCACAGGAAAGGCGAGAGGAACTCCAGGGTCGTGCCACCATTCCAGAGTCCCCAGATGTCTCAGTCCATTCCAGGGAACCTGTTTTCCTGCACTGCCTCGACTTTCAAGCCGAGGATCGACTCACACCACGGTGGCACGTGGGACAGCCCTGTGGGAAAACCTCCTGGCAAGCCTCGAGTGAAAGCCACAGATCCTTGATCCACGTGAAGGGAAGCGTGACACTGCTGCTACAGCTCGAGAGGAAATCCACCTGCATGCCCCCATTGAGACGAGGACTGACTCCCCTGGGAGACTCCAGAAGAACCCCAAATCCATGTCAGCACTGGAGAGGAATCCTCAGGTGCCAGGCAGCGACTCCACAAAAGGTCTTAGGCCCGGCATCGACTGCGAGAGGAATCCCGAGAGGCCCCGAAAAACTCGCATGGGGACTGGCCTTTCCTGAGACCACCAGAGCCGGTCGCTGAGGTCCCCGTCGTAAGTCGAGAGCACCTGCCACAACTCGAGAAAATCCAGGAGGTTCTCCCCTCCAGGCCAGATGAGGCCCGTTTCCGCTGAGGCGTCTCGAGGACTAATCACACCTAACCTCTGGAACTTCCAAAGGGTCCTTCACACCCTTGCTGCAAACTCAAGAAGTTCCCCGACATACCCGTCTCCACTCGAGAGGAATCAAGAGAGTCCCACATTCATCCAGAGGAGCCCGTTTCCGCTTCTAGGCTGAGAGGAGGGATCCTTTCCCTGCGTGGTCTGGAAAGAATTCCCGGAGTTCCCGTCGCATCTCAAAAGGAGGCGCTCTCCACAGGAAATGCGAGAGGAACTCCTGGGTCGAGCCACATTCCCAGAATCCCCCAGATGTCTCAGTCCATTCCAGGGAAACCTGTTTTCCCTGCACTGCGTCGACTTTCAAGCGAGGATTGACTCACACCACGGTGGCACGTGGGACAGCCCTGTGGGGATAGCCTCGTGGGAAAGCCTCGTGGGAAAGCCTCGTGGGAAAGCCTCCTGAAAAGCACAGATCCCTTGATCCAGGCGAATGGAAGCGCGACACTGCTGCTACAGCTCGGAGGAAAGCGCACGTGCATGCCCCACTCGAGACGAGGACTGACTCCACTGGCGAGACTCCAGAAGTACCCAAGATCCATGTCAGCACTGGAGAGGAATCCTCAGGTTCCGGCACCGACTCCACACAAGATCTTAGGCCCCGGCATCGACGAGAGAGGAATCCCGAGAGCCCCCGAGCAACTCGCATGGGGACTGGCCTTTCCTGAGGCCACCAGAGTTGGTCCTGAGGTCCCGTCCTAAGTCGAGAGGCACCTGCCGCAACTCGAGAAAATTCAGGAGGTTCTCCCCTCCAGGCGAGATGAGGCCATTTCTGCTGAGGCGTCTCGAGGCTAATCACACCTAACCTCTGGAGCTTCCAAAGGGTCCTTCACACCCTTGCTGCAACTCAAGAAGTTCCCGATATACCCGTCTTCACTCGAGAGGAAGCACGAGAGTTCTGCCACATCCAGAGGAGGCCGTTTCACCTCCTTGGTCAAGCGGAGGATCCTTTCCCTGCGTGGGTCGGGAAAGAATTCCCGGCGTTCCGTCGCGTCTCAAGAGGAGGCACTCTCCACAGGAAACGCGAGAGGAACTCCAGTGTCGTGACACCCAGTCCAGAGTCCCCCAGATGGTCTCAGTCCATTCCAGGGAAACCTGTTTTCCTTGCACTGCCTCGACTTTCAAGCGAGATCGACTCACACCACGGTGGCACGTGGGACAGCCCACTGGAAAGCCTCGTGGAAAGCCTCGTGGGAAAGCTCGAGGGAAAGCACAGATCCCTTGATCCACGAGAAGGAAGCATGACAGTGCTGCTACAGCTCGAGACGTGAGGACTGACTCCCTGGGCGAGACTGCAGAAATACCCCAAGATCATTGCAGCACTGGAGAGGAATCCTCAGGTTCCGAGCACCGATTCCACACAAAGTCTTAGGCCCCGGCATCGACGGGAGAGGTTCCCGAGAAGCCCCCGAGCAACTTACATGGGGACTGGCCTTTCATGAGGCCACCAGAGCGGGTCTCTGAGGTCCAAGTCGTAAGTCGAGAGCTCCTGCTGCAACTCGAGAAAATCCAGGGAGGTTCTCCCCTCCAGGCGAGATGTGGCCCATATCCGATGAGGCATCTTGATGCTAATCAAACAAGCGTCTGGAACTAACAAACGGGCCTTCAAACCCTAGCTGCAACTCAAGAAGTTCCCCGAAATACCCCTCTCCACTCGAGAGGAAGCACGAGATTCTTGCCCACATCCAGAGGAGCCCGTTTCAGCCTCATAGCTCGAGAGGAAGGATCCTTTCCCTGCGTTATCCGGAAAGAATTCCCGGCGTTCCCCTCGCATCTCAAGAGGAGGCGCAACCACAGGAATGGCGATAGGAACTCCAGGGTCTTGCCACCATTCCCAGAGTCCCCAGATGTCTCAGGCCATTCCAGGGAAACCTGTTTCCCTTCACTGCCTCGACTTTCAAGCCGAGGATTGACTCACACCACGGTGGCACGTGGGACAGCCCTGTGGCGAAAGCCTCGTGTGAAAGCCTCAAGGGAAAGCCACATAATCCTTGATCCACCCGAAGGGAAGCGCGACAATGCTGCCTACAGCTCGGGAGGAAATCGCACGTGCATGCCCCACTCGAGACGAGGACTGACTCCCCTGGGAGACTCCAGAAGTACCCCAGATCCATGTCAGCACTGGAGAGGAATCCTTCAGGTTCCGGCACCCACTCCACACGAGATCGTAGGCCCCGGCATCGACGGGAGAGGAATCCCGAGAGGCCCCGAGCAACTCGCATAGGGATTGGACTTTCCAAAGGCCACAAGAGCAGGTACCTGAGGTCCCCGTCGTAAGTCGAGAGCACCTATCGCAACTCGAGAAAATCCTGGAGGTTCTCCCTTCCAGGCGAGATGAGGCCCATTTCCACTGAGGCGTTTCGAGGCCAATCACACCTAACCTCTGGAACTTACAAAGGGTCCTTCACATCCTTACTGCAACTAAAAAAGTTCCCCGACATACCCGTCTCCACTCGAGAGGAAGCTCGAGAGTCCGCCCACATCCAGAGGAGCCCCGTGTCCGCCTCCTAGCTCTAGAGGAGGGATCCTTTCCCTGCGTGTTCGGGAAAGAATTCCCGGCGTTCCGGTCGCATCTCAAGAGGAGGCTCTTTCGACAGGAAAGACGAGGGGAACTCCAGGGTCGTGACACCATTACCTGAGTCCCACAGATGTCTCAGTCCATTCCAGGGAAATGTGTTTTCCCTGCACTGCCTCGACTTTCAAGCCGAGCATCGACTCACACCACGGTGGCACGTGGGACAGCCCTATGGGAAAGCCCCGTGGGAAAGCCTCGTGGTAAAGTCTCGAGGGAAAGCCACAGATCCCTTGATCCACGCGAAGGGAAGCGAGACTCTGCTGCTACAGCTCTGGAGGAAAGCGCACGTGCATGCCCCCACTCGGGACGAGGACTGACTCCCCTGGGGAGACTCCAGAAGTACCCCAAGATCCATGTCAGCACTGGACAGAAATCCTCAGGTTCCGGCACCGACTCCAAACAAGATCTTAGGCCCCGGCATCGACGAGAGAGGAATCCCGAGAGGCCCCCGAGCAAGTCGCATGGGGACTGGCCTTTCCTGAGGCCACCAGAGTGACTCCCCAGGGAGTGGGTCCTAGCAGTGTCATGCTTCCCTTCGCGTGGATCAAGGAATCTGTGGCTTTCCCTCGAGGCTTTCCCACGAGGCTTTCCCAGTGGGCTGTCCCACGTGCCACCGTGGTGTGAGTCGATCCTAGGCTTGAAAGTCAAGGCAGTGCAAGGAAAACAGGTTTCCCTGGAATGGACTGAGACATCTGTGGAACTCTGGGAATGGTGGCACGACACTGGAGTTCCTCTCGCGTTTCCTGTGGAGAGTGCCCCGAGCAACTTGCATGGGGACTGGCCTTTCATGAGGCCAACAGAGCGGGTCTCTGAGGTCCAAGTCGTAAGTCGAGAGCTCCTGCTGCAACTCGAGAAAATCCAGGAGGTTCTCCCCTCCAGGCGAGATGTGGCCCATATCCGATGAGGCGTCTCGAGGCTTATCAACAAGCGTCTGGAACTAACAAACGGGCCTTCAAACCCTAGCTGCAACTCAAGAAGTTCCCCGAAATACCCTCTCTCTCCACTCGAGAGGAAGCACGAGAGTCCCGCCCACATCCAGAGTAGCCCCGTTACTGCCTCCTAGCTCGAGAGGAGGGATCCTTTCACTGAGTGGTCGGTCAAGTATTCCCGGAGTTCCTCATCTCAAGAGGAGGCGCTATCCACAGGAAAGGCGAGAGGAACTCCAGATTCGTGCACCCATTCCCAGAGTCCCCCAGATGTCTCAGTCCATTCCAGGGAAACCTGTTTCCCTACACTGCCTCGACTTTCAGGACGAGGATCCACTCACACCACGGTGGCACTTGGCACAGCCCTTAGGGAAATCCTCGAGGGAAAGCCACAGATCCCTTGATCCACGAAAAGGGAAGCGTGACACTGCTGCTACAGCTCGGGAGGAAAGCGCACGTGCATGCCCCCACTCGAGATGAGGACTGACTCCCCTGGGGAGACTCCAGAAGTACCCAAGATCCATGTCAGCACTGGAGAGGAATCCTCAGGTTCCGGCACCGACTCCACACAAGGTCTTAGGCCCCGCATCGACGGGAGAGGAATCCCGAGAGGCCCCGAGCAACTCGCATGGGGACTGGCCTTTCCTGAGGCCACCAGAGCGGGTCCCTGAGGCCCCCGTCGTAAGTCGAGAGCACCTGCCGCAACTCGAGAAAATCCAGGAGGTTCTCCCCTCCAGGCGAGATGAGGCCCATTTCCTCTGAGACCTAGGTAATCAGACTTAAACTCTGGAACTTCCAAAGGGTCCTTCACACCCTTTGCTGCAACTCAAGAAGTTCCCCGACGTACCCGTCTCCACTCAAGAGGAACCACGAGCGTCCCGCCCATCCAGAGGGCCCCGTTTCCGCCTCTAGCTCGAGAGGAGGATCCTTTCCCTGCGTGGTCGGAAAGAATTCCTAGCGTTCCCGTCTCATCTCAAGAGGAGGCGCTCTCCACAGTAAAGGCGAGAGGAACTCCAGTATCAGGCCCCCATTCCCAGAGTCCCCCAGATGTCTCAGTCCATTCCAAGGAAACCTGTTTTCCCTGCACTGCCTCGACTTTCAAGCCGAGGATCGACTCACACCTGGCAGGTGGACAGCCCTGTGGAAAGCCTCGTGGGAAAGCCTCGGGGGTGCCTCGAGGGAAAGCCACAGATCCTTGATCCACGCGAGGGAAGCTTGACACTGCTGCTACAGCTCGGGAGGAAAGCGCACGTGCATGCCCCCACTCGAGACGAGGACTGACTCCCCTGGGAGACTCCAGAAGTACCCCAAGATCCATGTCAGCACTGGAGAGGAATCCTCAGGTTCCGGCACTGACTCCACACAAGGTCTTAGGCCCCGGCATCGACGGGAGAGGAATCCCGAGAGGCCCCGAGCAATTCGCATGGGGACTGGCCTTTCTGAGGCCCCCAGAGCGGGTCGTTGAGGTCCCGTCGTAAGTCGACAGCACCTGCCTAACTCGAGAAAATCCAGGAGGTTCCCCTCCAGGCGAGATGAGGCCCATTTCCGCTGAGGCGACTGGAAGGCTAATCACTCCCTAACTCTGGAACTTCCAAAGGGTCCTTCACACCTTGCTGCAACTCAAGAAGTTCCCCGACATACCCGTCTCCACTCGAGAGGAAGCACGAGAGTCCCGCCACATCCAGAGGAGCCCCGTTTCCGCCTCATAGCTCGAGAGGAGGGATCCTTTCCTGCGTGGTCGGGAAAGAATTCCCATTCCCCTCGCATCTCAAGAGGAGGCGCTTCCACAGGAAAGGCGAGAGGAACTCCAGGGTCGTGCCACCATTCCCAGAGTCCCCCAGATGTCTCAGTCCATTCCAGGGAAACCTGTTTTCCCTGCCTGCCTCGACTTTCAAGCCGAGGATCGACTCACTCACGTGGCAGCCCTGTGGGAAAGCCTTGGAAAGCCTCGTGGGAAAGCCTCGAGGGAAAGCCACAGATCCCTTGATCCACGTGAAGGGAAGCGTGACACTGCTGCTACAGCTCGGAGGAAAGCGCACGTGCATGCCCCCACGAGACGAGGACTGACTCCCCTGGGGAGACCCCAGAAGTACCCCAAGATCCATGTCAGCACTGGAGAGGAATCCTCAGGTTCCAGGCACCGACTCCACAAGGTCTTAGGCCCGGCATCGACGGAGAGGAATCCCGAGAGGCCCGGCAACTCGCATGGGGACTGGCCTTTCCTGAGGCCACCAGAGCGGGTCCTGAGGTCCCCGTCGTAAGTCGAGAGCACCGGCAACTCGAGAAAATCCAGGAGGTTCTCCCTCCAGGCGAGATGAGGCCATTTCCGCCT
Organism: Capra hircus; assembly: GCF_001704415.2. NCBI lineage: Eukaryota > Metazoa > Chordata > Mammalia > Artiodactyla > Bovidae > Capra > Capra hircus. Next base: position 12,913 of record NW_017216240.1, read on the forward strand.
GAGGCGTCTCGAGGCTAAATCCACCTAACCTCTGGAACTTCCAAGGGTCTTCAAACCCTTGCTGCAACTCAAGAAGTTCCCCGAACATACCCGTCTCCACTCGAGAGGAAGCACGAGAGTCCCCCACATCCAGAGGAGCCCGTTTCCGCCTCATAGCTCGAGAGGAGGGATCCTTTCCTGCGTGGTCGGGAAAGAATTCCCGGCATTCCCTCGCATCTCAAGAGGAGGCGATCTCCACAGGAAAGGCGAGAGGAACTCCAGGGTCGTGCCACCATTCCCAGAGTCCCCCCAGATGTCTCAGTCCATTCCAGGGAAACCTGTTTTCCTGCACTGCCTCGACTTTCAAGCCGAGGATCGACTCACACACGGTGGCACGTGGGGCAGCCCTGGGAAAGCCTCGTGGAAAGC
>NW_017216241.1:0-13320 GCF_001704415.2 Capra hircus
TTCCCTGCTCTGGGTGGGACAAGGATATTTTAGGTCAAACCTCTCTGCTGACAGACCAGCTTGTGTGACAGGATTATCCATACTGCTGCCACTAGGCACAAGATTGTTTACTACCTCTCAACTGTAAACAGCACAGAGAGTTTTGGAGTATTTTGAGAGTCTTAATTAGCATAGGACTTTTTCTTCTTGTTGAGTCAATGATTGCCACCAGGCCTCCATATCCTTAGGCACTTGGGAATATATTAATCAATGTATTTGGAATATAGCAAAGGAAATATAGCAGTTTTTGATGTTAGCAATACTAGACTTTTTGAGTTAATGGATTTTCACTTTTGTAATAGATCACTGTACTTTGTTATATATCACTGTGTCCTTTCTATGTAAGAATGTAACTTTATCATATCTTAAGACTAAATAGATCTTAAGGGGAGAATTGATGAAAGGATTTTCATTTGTTAGGCTGATGTTTGCTGATAAATCTCCATGTTCCCTACCCTTATAATGAATATAACTAGTATATAGGAGAAATAAGTATTAACCTTTAAGCATATAGGAGAAATAAGAATTCACCTTTAAGACTAATCATGTTAACCTTGGGTTAAATAAATTCCTTTCTTGATTGTAACTCACTACACCCTCACCCTATAGGAATGTAACTTTATTTGGAGGGTGGTGCCTGGTTTAAGAAAAAACACCCTTGGAAGAAATAAGTTTATTTGGTTATCAGAAAGAAAGGATCATAAAATGTCAGCAGGTCTCATTCATGGCCAGAAGATGATGTAAGATCCCTAAGACCTTTTTTTTATACATTTATGTGAAGCACCTGATTTTGATAAAGGTCAGGATGCCGACTCCTGCGTGACTCTGTATTCATCCCTATGTGTAACAAGAGGTATACAAGCAAAACCAAAAATAAAGAAATCAGATCAGTTTCCGGAAAGACTGATTCCCCCATGTCGCTTCTTTTTTGCTCCCGTTTTTCTGGCTGAATTCTCTACTGGAGGATGGATGTTATTCCACGTAATCCAAGTTATTCAGCCTCTTTTTCTCCAATAATCTTCCTACTACACTATCCATTTCTAATCTCTTTATATCTGGGATTAAATATGTATATTTCCAAAGACGACGACTACGTCCCCACCTTCGAATCACCCTGGATCCACCGGGGCTGGACCACGGCACTTTCCCTGCTTGGTCGGGAAAGAATTCCCGGCGTTCCCACCGAATCTCAAGAAGAGGCGCTCTCCACAGGAAAGGCGAGAGGAATTCCAGGGTCGTGCCACAATTCCAAGAGTCCCCCAGATGTCTCAGTCCATTCCAGAGGAACCTGTTTTCCCTGCACTGCCTTGATTTTCACGCCGAGGATCGACTGGCACCACGGTGGCACGTGGGACAGCGATGTGGGAAAGCCTCGTGGGAAAGCCTCGAGGGAAAGCCCCGTGGGAAATACCTCGAGGGAAAGACACAGATCTCTTGATCCACGCGACGGGCAGAGTGACACTGCTACTGCAGCTCGGGAGGTAAGCGTTCTTGCATGATCCCGCTGAGAAGAGGACTGACACCCCTGGGGAGACTCAAGAAGTACCCCAAGAACCATGTCAGCACGGGAGAGGAATCCTCAGGTACCGGCCTCGACTTCACACAAGGTCTTAGGCCCCACCATCGACGGGAGAGGAATCCCGAGAGGCCCCGTAGCCACTCGGATGGGAACTGGCCTTTCCTGACGCCACCAGAGCGGGTCCCTGAGGTCCCAGCGTACGTTGAGAACACCTGCCACAATTCGAGAAAATCCAGGAGGTTCTCCCCACCAGGCAAGATGAGGCCAATTTCCGCTGAGGCTCTCGAGGCTAATCACACCTAAACTCTGGAAATTCCAAAGGTTCCTTAACAACCTTGCTGAAACTCAAGAAGTTCCCCGACATACCGTCTCCACTCCAGAGGAAGCACGAGGGTCCCGCCCACATCCAGAGGAGCCCCGTTTATGCCTCGGACCTCGAGATGACGGATCCTTTCCCTGCTTGGTCGGGAAAGAATTCCCGGCGTTCCCGTCCCATCTCAAGAGGAGGCGCTCTCCACAGGAAAGGCGAGCGGAACTCCAGGGTCGTACCACCATTCCAAGAGTCCCCCAGATGTCTCAGTCCATTCCAGAGGAACATGTTTTCCCTGCACTGCCTCGACTTTCAAGCCGAGGATCGACTCACACCCTGGTGGCAGGTGGGACAGCCCTGTGGGAAAGACTCTTGGGAAAGCCTTGAAGGAAAGACTTGAGTGAAAGCTACAGATCCCTTGACCACGCGTTAGGAAGCGTGACACTGCTGCTACAGCTCGGGAGGAAAGCGCACGTGCATGCCCACACTCGAGACGAGGACTGACTTCCCTGGGGAGACTCCAGAAGTACCCAAGAACCATGTCAGCACTGGAGAGGAATCCTCAGGATCCGGCCTCGACTCCACACAAGGTCTTAGGCCCCGGCATCGACCCAAGAGGAATCCCGAGAGTCCCCCTGGCAACTTGCATGGGGACTGGCCTTTCCTGAGGCCACGAGACCGGGTCCCTGAGGTCCCCGTCGTAATTCGAGAGCACCTGCCGTAACTCGAGAAAATCCAGGAGGTTCTCCCCTACAGCAAAATGAGGCCTATTTCCACTGACGCATCTAGAGGCTAAGCACACCTAACCTCTGGAACTTCCAATGGTTCCTTCACACACTTGCTGCAACTCAAGAGCTTTCCCGACACACCCGTCTACACTCAAAGGAAGCACGAGGGTCCCGCCCACATCCAGAGAAGCCCTGAGCCCCCTCGAGGCTCCAAAGGAGAGATCTTTTAAATGCTTGCATTTCCCGAGTCGAAGACCTTGTGTTGAGTTGGACCGGAAACTGAGGATTCCTCTCCAGTGCTGACGTGGATTTTTGGTACTTCTGGACTCTCCCCAGGGGAGTCAGTCCTCGTCTCGAGTGGGGAAATGCACGTGGGCTTTCCTCCCTAAAGGGGCAGCAGTGTCATGCTACCCGACGGGTGGATCAAGGGATGTGTGGCTTTCCCTGTAGGATTTCCCATGAGGCTTTCCCACGAGGCTAACACACAGGGCTGTCCCACGTGCACCGTGGTGTGAGTCGATCCTCGGCGTGACAGTCAAGGCAGTGCAGGTAAAAGAGTTTCCTTTGGAATGGACTCAGTCCTCTGGGGACTCTTGGATTGGTGGCACGACCCTGGAGTTCCTCTCGCCTTTCCTGTGGAGAGCGCTTCCTCTTGAGATGCGACGGGAATGCCGGGAATTCTTTCCCGACCACGCAGGGAAAGGATCCCTCATCTCGAGCTACAAGGAGGAAAAGGGCCTCCTCTGGATGTGCAAGGGACGCTCGCGCTTCCTCTCGAGTGGACAAGGGTATGTCGGGAACTTCTTGAGTTGCAGCAAGGGTGTGAAGGACCCTATGGAAGTTCCAAAGGTTAGATGTGATTAGCCTCGAGTCGCCTCAGCGGAAATGGGCCTCATCTAGCCTGGAGGGAGAATCTACAGGATTTTCTCGAGTTGCGGTAGGTGCTCTCGATTTACGACGGGGACCACAGGGACCGTATCTGGTGGCCTCAGGAAAGGCCACTCTCCGTGCGAGTTGCTTATTGGCCTCTCGGGATTCCTCTCCCGTCGATGCCGGGCCTAAGACCTTGTGTGGATCCGTGCCGGAACCTGAGGATTCCTCTCCAGTGCTGACATGGATCTTGGGATTCTTCTGGAGTCTCCCCAGGGTAGTCAGTCCTCGTTACGAGTGGGGGCAGGCACGTGCGGTTTCCTCCCGAGCTGTAGCAGCGGCGTCATGATTCCCTTCGCGTGGATCAAGGGATCTGAGGCTTTCCGTCGAGGCTTTCCCACGAGGCTTTCCACGAGACTTTCCCACAGGGCTGTCCCAGGTGCCACCGTGATGTGAGTCGATCCTCGGCATGAAAGTTGAGGCAGTGCAGGGAAAACAGGTTTCCCTGGAATGGAGTGAGCCTCTGCGGGACTCTGGGAATGGTGGCACGACCCTGGAGTTCCTCTCGCCTTTCCTGTGGAGAGCGCCTCCTCTTGAGATGCGACGGGAACGCCGGGAATTCATCCAGAACACGCAGGGAAAGGATCCCTTCTCTCGAGCTAGGAGGCGGAAACGGGGCTCCTCTGGATGTGGGCGGGACCTCGTGCTTCCTCTCGAGTGGAGACGGGTATGTCGGGGAACTTCTTGAGTTGCAGCAAGGGTGTGAAGGACCCTTTGGAAGTTCCAGTGGTTAGGCGTGATTAGCCTTGAGATGTCTCAGCAGAAAGGGCCTCATCTCTCCTGGAAGGGAGAACCTCCTGGATTTTCTCGAGTTGCGGCAGGTGCTCTCGACTTACGACGGGGACCTCAGGGACCCGCTCTGGGGGCCTCAGGAAAGGCCAGTCCCCATGCGAGTTGCGCAGGGGCCTCTCGGGATTCCTCTCCCGTCGATGCTGGGGCCTAAGACCTTGTGTGGAGTCGGTGCCAGAAACTGAGGAGTCCTCTCCAGTGCTGACATGGATCTTGGGATACTTCTTGAGTCTCCCCAGGGCAGTCAGTCCTCGTTACGAGTGGGGGCATGCACGTGCAATTTCCTCCCGAGCTGTAGCAGCAGTGTCACGCTTCCCTTCGCGTGGAACAAGGGATCTGTGGCTTTCCCTCGAGGCTTTCCCACGAGGCTTTCCCATGAGGCTTTCCCACAGGGCTGTCCCACGTGCCACCTTGGTGTGAGTCGATCCTCGGCTTGAAAGTCCAGGCAGTGAAGGGAAAACAAGTTTCCCTGGAATGGACCGAGACATCTGGGAGACTCTGGGAATGGTGGCACGACCCTGGAGTTCCTCTCGCCTTTCCTGTGGAAAGCGCCTCTTCTTGAGATGCGACGGGAACGCCAGGAATTCTTTCCCGACCACGCAGGGAAAGGATCCCTCTCTCGACCTAGGAGGCGAAAACGAGGCTCCTCTGAATGTGGGAGGGACTCTCGTGCTTCCTCTCGAGTGGAGACGGGTATGTCGGGGAACTTCTTGAGTTGCAGCAAGGGTGTGAAGGACCCTTTGGAAGTTCCAGAGGTTTGGTGTGATTAGCCTCGAGACGCCTCAGCGGAAATGGGCCTCATCTAGCCTGGAGGGGAGAACCTCCTGGAATTTCTCGAGTTGCGGCAGGTGCTCTCGACTTACGACGGGGACCTCAGGGACCCGCTCTGGTGGCCTCAGGAAAGGCCACTCCCCATGCGAGTTGCTCGGGGGCCTCTCGGGATTTCTCTCCCGTCGTGCCAGGGCCTAAACCTTCTGTGGAATTGGTGCCGGAACTTGAGGATTCCTGTTCTGTGCTGACATGGATCTTGGGCACTTCTGGAGTCTCCCCAGGGGAGTCAGTCCTCGTCTCGTGTGGGGGCATGCACGTGCGTTTCCTCCCGAGCTGTAGCAGGGTGTCATGCTTCCCTTCGCGTAGATCAAGGGATATGTGGCTTTCCCTCGAGGCTTTCCCACGAGGTTTTTCACGAGGCTTTCCCACAGGGCTGTCCCACGTGCCACCATGGTGTGAGTCGATAATCAGCTTGAAAGTCGAGGCAGTGCAGGGAAAACAGGTTTCCCTGGAATGGACTGAGACATCTGGGGACTCTGGAATGGTGGCACGACCCTGGAGTTCCTCTCGCCTTTCCTGCCGAAAGCGCCTCTTCTTGAGATGTGACGGGAACGCCGGGAATTCTTGCCCGAACACGCTGTGAAATGATCCCTCCTCTCGAGCTAGGAGGCGGAAACGGGGCTTCTCTGGATGTGGGCGGGACTCTCGTGCTTCCTCTCGAGTGGAGACGGGTATGTCGGGGAACTTCTTGAGTTGCAGCAAGGGTGTGAAGGACCCTTTGGAATTTCCAGAGGTTAGGTGTGATTAGCCTAGAGACTCAGCGGAATGGGCCTCATCTCGCCTGGAGGGGAGAACCTCCTGGATTTTCTCGAGCTGCGTGCTCTCGACTTATGACGGGGACCTCAGGGACCCGCTCTGGTGGCCTCAGGAAAGGCCAGTCCCCATGCGAGTTGCTCGGGGGCCTCTCGAGATTCCTCTCCCGTCGATTCGGGGCCTAAGACCTTGTGTGGAGTCGGTGAATCTGAGGGTTCCTCTCCAGTGCTGACATGGATCTTGGGATACTTCTGGAGTCTCCCCAGGGGAGTCAGTCCTCGTCTCAAGTGGGGGCATGCACGTGCGCTTTCCTCCCGAGCTGTAGCAGCGTCACGCTTCCCTTCGTGTGGATCAAGGGATCTGTGGCTTTCCCTGTAGGCTTTCCCACGAGGCCTTCCCATGAGGCTTTCCCACAGGGTTGTTCCAGTGCCACCGTGGTGTGAGTCGATCCTCAGCTTGAATGCCGTGGCAGTGCAGGGAAAGCATGGAAAACAGGTTTCCCTGGAAAGGACTGAGACATCAGGGGGACTTTGGGTATGGTGGCACGACCCTGGAGTTCCTCTCGACTTTCCTGTGGAGAGCGCCTCCTCTTGAGATGCGACGGGAACGCCGGAAATTCTTTCCCGTACACGCAGGGAAAGGATCCCTTCTCTCGAGCTAGGAGGCGGAAACGGGGCTCCTCTGGATGTGGCGGGACCTCGTGCTTCCTCTCGAGTGGAGACGGGTATGTCGGGGAACTTCTTGAGTTGCAGCAAGGGTGTGAAGGACCCTTTGGAAGTTCCAGTGGTGAGGCGTGATTAGCCTTGAGATGTCTCAGCGGAAAGGGGCCTCATCTCTCCTGGAAGGGAGAACCTCCTGGATTTTCTCGAGTTGCGGCAGGTGCTCTCGACTTACGACGGGGACCTCAGGGACCCGCTCTGGTGGCCTCAGGAAAGGCCAGTCCCCATGCGAGTTGCTCAGGGGCCTCTCGGGATTCCTCTCCCGTCGATGCCGGGGCCTAAGACCTTGTGTAGAGTCGGTGCCAGAAGCTGAGGAGTCCTCTCCAGTGCTGACATGGATCTTGGGATACTTCTTGAGTCTCCCCAGGGCAGTCAGTCCTCGTTACTAGTGGGGGCATGCACGTGCAATTTCCTCCCGAGCTGTAGCAGCAGTGTCACGCTTCCCTTCGCGTAGAACAACGGATCTGTGGCTTTCCCTCGAGGCTTTCCCACGAGGCTTTCCCACAGGGCTGTCCCACGTGCCACCGTGGTGTGAGTCGATCCTCGGCTTGAAAGTCGAGGCAGTGCAGGGAAAACAGGTTTCCCTGGAATGGACTGAGACATCTGGGGGACTCTGGGAATGGTGGCACGATAATGCAGTTCCTCTCGCGGTTCCTGTGGAGAGCGCCTCCTCTTGAGATGCGACAGGAATGCCGGGAATTCTTTCCCGACCACGCAGGGAAAGGATCCCTCCTCTCGAGCTAGGAGGCGGAAACGGGGCTCCTCTGGATGTGGGCGGGACTCTCGTGCTTCCTCTCGAGTGGAGACGGGTATGTCGGGGAAATTCTTGAGTTGCAGCATGGGTGTGAAGGACCCTTTGGACGTTCCAGAGGTTAGGTGTGATTAGCCTCGAGATGCCGCAGCGGAAATGGGCCTCATCTCGCCTGGAGGGGAGAACCTCCTAGATTTACTCGAGTTGCGGCAGGTGCTCTGGACCTAAGACGGGGACCTCAGGGACCCGTTCTGGTGGCCTCAGGAAAGGCCAGTCCCCATGAAAGTTGCCCTGGGGCCTCTCGGGATTCCTCTCCCGTCGATGCCGGGGCCTAAGACCTTGTGTGGAGTCGGAGCCGGAACCTGAGGATTCCTCTCCAGTGCTGACGTGGATCTTGGGTACTTGTGGAGTCTCCCCAGGGGAGTCAGTCCTCGTCTCGAGTGGGGGCATGCACGTGCGCTTTCCTCCCGAGCTGTAGCAGCAGTGTCACGCTTTCCTTCGAGTGGATCATGGAATCTGTGGCGTTCCATCGAGGCTTTCCTCGAGGGTTTCCCACAGGGCTGTCCCACGTGCTCCGTGGTGTGAGTTGATCCTCGGCTTGAAAGTCGAGGCAGTGCAGGGAAAACAGGTTTCCCTGGAATGGACTGAGACATTTGGGGGACTCTGGGAATGGTGGCATGACCCTGGAGTTCCTCTCGCCTTTCCTGTGGAGAGCGCCTCCTCTTGAGATGAGACGGGAACGCCGGCAATTCTTTCCCGAACACGCAGGGAAAGGATCCCTCCTCTCGAGCTAGGAGGCGGAAACGGGGCTCCTCTGGATGTGGGCGGGACTCTCGTGCTTCCTCTCGAGTGAAGACGGGTATGTCCAGGAACTTCTTGAGTTGCAGCGAGGGTGTGAAGGACCCTTTGGAAGTTCCAGAGGTTATGTGTGATTAACCTTGAGACGCACAGCGGAAATGGGCCTCATCTCGCCTGGAGGGGAGAACCTCCTGGATTTTCTCGAGTTGCGGCAGGTGCTGTCGACTTACGACGGGGACTTCAGGGACCCGATCTGGTGGCCTCAGGAAAGGCCAGTCCCCATGCGAGTTGCTCGGGGGCCTCTTGGGTTTCCTCTCCCGTCGATGCCGGGGCCTAAGACCTTGTGTGGAGTCGGTGCCGGAACGTGAGGATTCCTCTCCAGTGCTGACATGGATCATGGGTACTTCTGGAGTCTCCCCGGGTTAGTCAGTCCTAGTCTCGAGTGGGGGCATGCACGTTCAATTTCCTCCCGATCTGTGGAAGCAGTGTCACACTTCCGATAGCGTGTATCAAGGGATCTGCAGCTTTCCCTCGAGGCTTTCCAATGAGGCTTTCCCTCGAGGATTTTCCTCAGGGCTGTCCCACGTGCCACCGTGGTGTGAGTCGATCCTCGGCTTGAAAGTCGAGGCAGTGGACGGAAAACAGGTTTCCCTCGAATTGACAGAGATATCTGGGGGACTCTGGGAATGGTGGAACGACCCTGGAGTTTCTCTCGCCTTTCCTGTGGAGAGGGCCTCCTCTTGAGATGCGACTGGAACGCCGGGAATGCTTTACAGACCACGCAGGTAAAGGATCCCTCCTCTCGAGCTATGAGGTGGAAACGGTGCTCCTCTGAAAGTGGGCGGGAAGATCTTGATACTCTCGAGTGGAGCGGGTATGTCGGAGAACTTCTTGAGTTGCAGCAAGGGTGTGAAGGACCTTTGGAAGTTCCAGAGGATAGGTGTGATTAGCCTCCAGACGCCTCAGCGCAAATGGGCCTCATCTCGCCTTTAAGGACGCCAAGATCCATGTCAGCACTGGAGAGGAATCCTCAGGTTCCGGCACCGACTCCACACAAGGTCTTAGGCCCCGGCATCTTCGGGAGAGGAATCCCGAGAGGCCAAGAGCAACTTCCATGGGAACTGGCCTTTCCTGAGGCCACCAGAGCGGGTCCCAGAGGTCCCCGTCGTAAGTCGAGAGCACCTGCCGCAACTCGAGAAAATCCAGGAGGTTCTCCCCTTCAGGCGAGATGAGGCCCATTTCCGCTGAGGCGTCTCGAGGCTAATCACATCTAATATCTGGAACTTCCAAAGCGTCCTTCACACCCTTGCTGCAACTCAAGAAGTTCCCCGACATAGCCGTCTCCACTCGAGAGGAAGCACGAATGTCCCGCCCAAATCCAGAGGAGCCCCGTTTCCGCCTCCTAGCTCGAGAGGATGGATCCTTTCCCTGCGTGGTCGGGAAAGAATTCCCGGGTTCCCGTCGCATCTCAAGAGGAGGCGCTCTCCACAGGAAAGGCGAGAGGAACTCCAGGGTCGTGCCACCATTCCCTGAGTCCCCCAGATGTCTCAGTCCATTCCAGGGAAATCTGTTTTCCCTTCACTGCCTCGACTTTAAAGCCGAGGATCGACTCACACCACAGTGGCACGTGGGAAAGCCCTGTGGGAAGCCTCGTGGGAAAGCGTCATGGGAAAGTCTAGAGGGAAAGCCACAGATCCCTTGATCCACGAAAAGGGAAGCTGAAACTGCTGCTACAGCTCCGGAGGAAATCACACGTGCATGCCCTCTCTCGTGACGAGGACTGACTCCCCTGGGGAGACTCCAGAAGTACCACAAGATCCATGTCGGCACTGGAGAGGAATCCTCAGGTTCCGTCACTGAGTCCACACAAGGTCTTAGGCCCCAGCATCGACGGGAGAGGAATCCCGAGAGGCCGGAGAAACTCGCATGGGGACTGGCCTTTCCTGAGGCCACCAGAGCGGGTCCCTGAGGCCCTCGTCGTAAGTCGAGAGCACCTGCCGCAAGTCGAGAAAATCCAGGAGGTTCTCCCCTCCAGGCGAGATGAGGCCCATTTCGGCTGAGGCAACTAGGGGGTAATCACACTTAAACTCTCGAACTTCGAAAGGGTCCTTCACACCCTTGCTGTAACTCAAGAAGTTCCCCGACATACCCGTCTCCACTCAAGAGGAAACCGAGCGTCCCGCCCGTATCCAGAGTGGCCCCGTTTCCGCCTGCTAGCTCGAGAGGAGGGATCCTTTCCCTGCGTGGTCCTGAAAGAATTCCTAGCGTTCCCGTCTCATCTCAAGAGGAGGCGCTCTCCACAGTAAAGGCGAGAGGAACTCAAGTATCAGGCCCCATTCCCAGAGTCCCCCAGATGTCTCAGTCCATTCCAGGGAAACCTGTTTTCCCTGCACTGCCTCCACTTTCAAGCTGAGGATCGACTCACACCACAAGGGCACGTGGAAAAGCCCTGTGGGAAAGCCTCGTGGGAAAGCCTCATGGGAAAGCCTCGAGGGAAAGCCCCTGATCCCTTGATCCAAGCGAAGGGAACCGTGACACTGCTGCTACAGGTCGGGAGGAAAGCGCACGTGCATGCCCCACTCGAGACGAGGACATACGCCTCTGGGGAGACTTCAGAAGACCCGAAGATCCATGTCGGCACTGCAGAGGAATCCTCACGTTCCGGCACTGACTCCACACAAGGTCTTAGGCCCCGGCATCGAGGGGAGAGGAATCCCGAGAGGCCCCGAGCAACTCACATGGGGACTGGCCTTTCCTGAGGCCACAAGAGCGGGTCCCTGAGGTCCCAGTCGTAAGTCGAGAGCACCTGCCGCAATTCGAGAAAATCCAGGAGGTTCTCCCCTCCAGGCGAGATGAGGCCCATTTCCGCTGAGGCGTCTCCAGGAAAATCACACCTAACCTCTGGAACTTCCAAAGGGTCCTTCACACCCTTGCTGCAACTCAAGAAGTTCCCCGACATACCCGTCTCCACTCGAGAGGAAGCAGGAAAGTCCCGCCACATCAAGAGGAGCCACGTTTCCGCCTCCTAGCTCGAGAGGTTTGATCCTTTCCCTGCGTGGTCAGGAAAGAATTCGCGGCGTTCCCGTCACATCTGAAGAGGAGGCGCTCTCCAGAGGAAAAGCGAGAGGAACTCCAGGTACCTGCCACCATTCCCAGAGTCCCCCAGATGTCTCAGTCCATTCCAGGGAACCTGTATTCCCTGCACTGCCTCGACTTTCAAGCCGAGGATCGACTCACACCACAGTGGCACGTGGGCAGCCCTGTGGGAAAGCCTCCTGGGAAGCCTCGAGGGAAAGCCACAGATCCCTTGATTCACGCGAAGGTAAGCGTGACAATGTTGCTAAAGCTCGGGAGGAAAGTGCACGTGCATGCCCCCACTCGAGTAGAGGACTGACTGTCCTGGGGAGACTCCAGAAGTACCCCAAGATCCATGTCAGCACTGGAGAGGAATCATCAGGTTTCGGCACCGACTCCACAGAAGGTCTTAGGCCCCGGCATCTACGAGAGAGGAATCCCGAGAGGCCCCGGAGCAACTCGCATGGGGACTGGCCTTTCCTGAGGCCACCAGAGCGGGTCCCTGAGGTCCCCTCGTAAGTCGAGAACACCTGCCGCAACTCGAGAAAATTCAGGAGGTTCTCCCCTCCAGGCGAGATGAGGCCCATTTCCGCTGAGGCGTCTCGAGGCTAATCTCACCTAACCTCTGGAACTTCCAAAGGGTCCTTCACACCCTTGCTGCACCTCAAGAAGTTCCCCGACATACCCGTCTCCACTCGAGAGGAAGCACGAGAGTCCCGCCCACAACCAGAGGATCCCCGTTTCCCCCTCCTAGTTCGAGAGGTGGGATCCTTTCCCTGTGTGGTCGGAAAAGAATTCCCGGCGTTCCCGTCGGATCTCAGAGGAGGCGCTATCCACAAGAAAGGCGAGAGGAACTCCAGGGTCGTGCCACCATTCCCAGAGTCCCCGAGATGTCTCAGTCCATTCCAGGGAAACCTGTTTTCCCTGCTTGCTTCGACTTTCAAGTCGAGGATCAACTCACACCACGGTGGCACGTGGGACAGCCCTGTGGGAAAGCCTCGTGGGAAAGCCTTGAGGGAAAGACACAGATCCCTTGATCCACGCGAAGGGAAGCGCGACACTGCTGCTACAGCTCGGGAGGAAAGCGCACGTGCATGACCCCCACTCGAGACGAGGACTGACTCCCCTGGGGAGACTCCAGAAGTACCCAAGATCCATGTCAGCACTGGAGAGGAATCCTCTGGTTCCGGCACCGACTCCACACAAGGTCTTAGGCCCAGCATCGATGGGAGAGGAATCCCGAGAGGCCCCGAGCAACTCGCATGGGACAGGCCTTTCCTGAGGCCACCAGAGCGGGTCCCTGAGGTCCCCGTCATAAGTCGAGAGCACCTGCCGCAACTCGAGAAAATCCAGGAGGTTTCCCCTCCAGGCGAGATGAGGCCCATTTCCGCTGAGGCGTCTCGAGGCTAATCACACCTAACTCTGGAACTTCCAAAGGGTCTTCACACCCTTGCTGCAACTCAAGAAGTTCCCCGACATACCCGTCTCCACTTGAGAGGAAGCACGAGAGTCCCGCTCACATCCAGAGGAGCCCCGTTTCCGCCTCCTAGCTCGAGAGGAGGGATCCTTTCCTTGCGTGGTCGAGAAAGATTTCCCGGCGTTCCCGACGCATCTCAAGAGGTCGCGCTCTCCAGAGGAAAGGCGAGAGGAACTCCATGGTCGTGCCACCAATCCCAGAGTCCCCCAGATGTCTCAGTCCATTCCAGGGAGACCTGTTTTCCCTGCACTGCCTCGACTTTCAAGCCGAGGATCGACTAACACCACGGTGGCACGTGGGACAGCCCGAAAGCCCGTGGGAAAGCCTCGTGGGAAAGCCTCGAGGGAAAGCCACTGATCCTTGATCCACGCCTCCAGGCGACATGAGGCTACAGCTACGCTGAGGCGCGCTCGAGGCTAATCACACCTAACCTCTGGAACTTTCAAGGGGTCCTTCACACCCTTGCTGCAACTCAAGAAGGCCCCGGCATCGACGGGAGAGGAATCCTGAGAGGCCCGAGCAATTCGCATGGGGAGTGCCTTTCTGAGGCCCCCAGAGCGGGTCGTTGAGGGTCCCGTCGTAAGTCGAGAGCAACTACCCT
>NW_017216242.1:0-13320 GCF_001704415.2 Capra hircus
CACGGGAGAAAAGCGCACGTGCATGCCCCCGCTCGAGACGAGGACTGACTCCCCTGGGGAGACTCCAGAAGTACCCCAAGATGCATGTCAGCCCTGGAGAGGAATCCTCAGGTTCCGGCCCCGACTCCACACAAGGTCTTAGGCCCTGGCATCGACGGGAGAGGAATAGCGACAGGCCCTCTAGCAACTCGCACGGGGGACTGGCCTTTCCTGAGGTCACCAGAGAGGGTCCATGAGGTCCCCGTCGTAAGTCGAGAGCACCTGCCGCAACTCGGTAAAATCCAGGAGGTTCTCCCCTCCAGGCGAGATGAGGCCCGTTTCCACTCAGGTGTCTCGAGGCTAATCACACGTGACCTCTGGAACTTCCAAAGAGTCTTTCACAGTCATGCTGCAACTCAAGAAGTTCCCCTAAATACCCGTCCCCACTCAAGAGGAAGCAGGAGGGTCCGGCCACATCCAGAGGAGCTCCGTTTCCGGCTCGTAGCTCGAGATGTGGGATCCTTTCCCTGCTTGGTCGGGAAAGAATTCCCGCATTCCCATCGCATCTCAAGAGAAGGCGCTCTCCAAAGGAAAGGGGAGAGGAACTGCAGGGTCGTGCCACCATTCCAAGACTCCCCCAGATGTCTCAGTCCGTTCCACAGGAACCTGTTTTCCCTGCACTGCCTCGGCTTTGACGCCGAGGATCGACTCACACCACCGTGACTCGTGGGACAGCCCTGTGGGAAAGCTCGAGGGAAAGACTCGAGGGAAAGCCACAGATCCCTTGGTCGACGCAAGGGGAAGCGTGACACTGCTGCTACAGCATGGGAGGAAAGGGCACGCTCATGCCCCCACTCGAGACGAGGCCTGACTCCCTTGTGGAGACTCCAGAAGTACCCCAAAATCCATGTCAGCACTGGAGAGGAATCCTCAGCTTCCGGCCCGACTCCACACAAGGTCTTAGGCCCCGGCATCGACGGAGAGGAATCACGAGAGGCCCCCTAGCAACAGGCATGATGACTGGCCTTTCCTGCGGCCGCCAGAGCGGGTCCCTGAAGTCCCCGTCGTAACTCGAGAGCACTTGCTGAAACTCGGGAATATCCAGGAGCCCTCTCCATTCCAGGCGACATGAGGCCCATTTCCGCTGAGGCATCTCGAGACTAACCACACCTAACCTCTGGAACTTCCAAAGGGTCCTTCACACCCTTGCTGCAACTCAAGAAGTTCCCCGACATTCCCGTTCCTCTTCACATTCGGTCATAATGGTGGTGTCATCTGCATATCTAAGTTGATTGATATTTCTACCGGCAATCTTGATTCCAGCTCATGTATCTTCCATCCCAGCATTTTTCATGATGTACTCTGCATAGACGTTAAATAAACAGGGTGACAATATACAGCCTTGACATACTCCTTTTCCTTTTTGGAACCAGTCTGTTGTTCCATGTCCTGCTTTAACTGTTGCTTCCTGACCTTCATCCAGATTTCTCAAGAGGCAGGTTAGGTGGTCTGGTATTCCCATCTCTTTCAGAATTGTGGCTAAAACAACAGTATAAGGACCTTTCCGATGTCAGGCCAAGGAATTGTGTTTCCAGTCATTGAGCCACACCTGATCACTGAGCACAAATTCATGAATCTGTTCCTCAAGGGGGAATGATATTCTTTTTATACAAACTTAGTTACCTGATTTATTACCTTACCTAATTGTTCCATCTGCTGTGAAATCCCACCCCCCTTACTTGTGGCAAATCTGCTAACACCTGCCTCACTGTGGGAGGGGGTCTCCCCATAGAAAATTTCATAAGGACAACAACTATGGGAACGTGCGGTTACCCGTAATATGAGTAAGTCTGCCGGAAGCAAGCCCATCCATGTACAGTCAGTCTCTATGATCCATTTTGAAAGTGTCTCTTCAAGAGTTTGGTTGTTTCTTTCCACCATTCCAGAACACTGGGGCCTATATGCTGTATGTAATTTCCACTGATATTTAGAGCTTCACATACCTGTTAATTAACGCGGCTACAAAGACAGGGCCATTGTCGGATTCTATACTGGTTGGAAACCCAAGTCTGGGAATTATTTCTCAAATCAGCGAGCTACTTCGTTTTCTTTTTCAGATCAGGTAGGGAAGGCCTCTGCCCAACCGGAGAAGGTACCTACTATTCTAGTAAGTAATGATAACAGTGACTGCCTTTGCTTCCCCGAAGGACACTCGCCTTCCCTGCATCCTGAGAACTCCACGTCTCAGCCAGTTGGAAAAGCGCTTCTTGGAGTCATTATTCAGGGCAATTTCCCCTGGAGCCCGGGCCATAGGAGCGGCTCCACACTCCCAGGAAAGGCAGAGCCACAGCCACACATCTGTCCCATCCCCTTGCTCTGTAGGAGAGCTCTAGTGAGCCTAGGTCTGTCAGGAAAATTCTTGGCTCCTATGGGGACACATTCTATGTGTGAAACTGCATCCAGACCTAGGGCACAGGGCGCCTGTTCTCTCGGGGGGAGGGGTGGGGGGCCTGAAGCAGTGCGGCCCAGCAACAGCTTCCACATCCATCCAATTGCTCTTTCTTACCTCTGATAGAACTAGCTTTGTTCAGCCTTTGGCAATTTGGAGGCAAGCGGGCCCCACTCCTCCCAAGGAGGCATGGGACCCTACTTTGAGTGGAAAGGCCCTCACGGAGCTGAACCCAGGAAGGCACCCAGTCATGTCTGACACATTCCTGCATCCTGCTTCTTCCATGAGCAATACGCTATAAGCTAGAATGTCTTTCCAAGGCTCAGAAAGGACAGGGGAGATGCATGGTGCTGCCTCTGGAATTTCGTCCTCTGAGCAGACCTGGAGGTCTCCCTTGAAGGAGCTAACCAGTTTCTTCCAAATACAGGCTTGCAAACACACACTGGGTGGCTGCCTCTTCTTCCCTGAAGGACGATCACTTTCCCCGCATCCTGTGAACTCTGCATCCCAGCTGCTGGAAAAGCGCTTCTTGGAGTCATTTTCAAGGACAATTTTCCTGGAGCCCGGGGCCGTAGGGAGGGCCCCATGCTCGCTGGGAAAGGCAGAGTCACATCCACAGTCTGTTCTACCCTTTTGCCCGGTGGGAGAGCTCTAGTGAGCCTAGGTCTGTCAGGAAAATTCTTGGCTCCTATGGGGACACACCCTGTGTGTTAACCTGCATATCGGACCTAGGGGCCACAGGGCGCCTGTTCCTCTCGGGGGGGGACCCTGAAGTGGTGCGGCCCAGCAACAGCCTGAAGATCCATCCGATTGCTCTTTTCTTCCTTCTGATAGAGCTAGCTTTGCTTCTCGCTTTGGCATTTCGGAAGCCAGGGGGAGCCCCACCGCTGTTGTCCTGGGTCTATTGGAGGTACCCGGTCTATTGGACCCCAGCATGGCACCCGACCCCCTCAGACACACTCCCGCAGCCTCCTTCCCCATGGGCAGGACTGTTCTGACCTAGGAATGTGTTCCCAAGGCTCAGAAAATGCAGGGAGACACACGGCCCTGACTCTGGAACTGAGGCCGTTGGAGCAGGCCTGGAGGTCTGACGTCTGAGACGCCAAACACTTGCTGCAAGATACAGGTGTGAAAACACACTCTCTGGGGCTGCCTTTCCTTCCTCCAAGGAAGATAGCTTTTCCAGTCTCCTCCGTGCTGAGTCATACAAGGCTGGAAAGGTCTGGCTTAGAGGGCATTTCTCAGCGGCAATGGCCCTGAGGCCCTGCACCCAGGGAGGGATCCTACCCTCCCGGGGAAGTCAAAGCAACCTCCAAACAGCTGTTCTATCATGTTTCCTCTGCAGGAGGGAGCTAGTGAGCCCAGGTCTGTCTGGAACGTTCTTGGATCCTGCGGGGAAATCATCCTGGGAGCCCACCTGGATACCAGTCGTAGGGGCTAAAATTCGCATTTTCCTTCCTTGGAGCCCTAACGCAGTACAGCCTAGCAACTGCTTGAAAATCCATCCTGTTGCTGTTTTCTTCCCTCTGACAGAGCGAGCTTTGCTCCCCATTTTGGGATTTCAGAAGCAAGGTGGTGGCCTGCAACTCCTTGCCTGGGGTCCATTGGAGGTGCAAGGTGCCCTCGACCAGGTGACCCCAGCATGACACCTGGCCCCTCAGACACACTCCCAGCCTGCTCCCCATGGGCAGGACTGCTCTCACCTAGGAATGTGTTTGCAAGGCCAGGAAACTGCAGGGAGACACAAGACCCTGATTCTGGCATTGAGTCTGTTGGAACAGGCCTGCAGGTCTTCTGTCTAACAAGCCAAACACTTGCTGCAAGATACAGGCCTGAAAACACACTCTTGGGCTGCCTTTCCTTCCTCCAAGGAAGAGAGTTTTCTCAGCCTCCTGTGGGCTGAGAGCACACAGGGCTGAAAAGCACTTGCTGGGAGATTTTTTCATTGGCCATGGCCCCTGAGGGCCCTGTGCTCAGGGAGGGCTCCCTCCCCTCCCAGGGAAAGTCAAAGGAAGCTCCAAACGGCTGTTCAATCATGTTTCTGAGAGAGTCATTGCCAAGGCAGGTTTCTAAGAAGTTCAAGGGTCCCCAAGGAGAGAGGGGTCTAGAATTCTCAAGGAGGAAGAAAGGACAAACTGTTTTCCCCTCTACATTCCTTAGGATTATATAACAATCATGCATCCTTCTTGAGGACGGTCTCTGGAAAAAACCTTCTGGCTAATCCTGTTATCTTAAAATGTCAAATTATGGGAGTAGGTCTAGTGAGTCTTTACAACCTCCAGACATTCTTTTGTTCGTTGTCATAACTTATTGGAGAGTATATAACTCCATTACAACACTAGCAAGGGGGTACGCTTTCTGCCCCTTGTGATGTCTCTGTCAGAAGCTTTCTCTATCTCCTTTATACTTTAATAAAACTCTATTGCACAAAAGCTCTGAGCAATCAAGCCTCGTCTTGGGCCCTGGATTGAATTCTTCTCCTCCATAAGCCAAGAATCCCAGCATCTTTTCGTGTTCAGCAACAATATTTCATTTCCTCTGCAGGAGAGAGCTAGTGAGCTTAGGTCTGTCTGGAACATTCTTGATCCTGTGGGGAAAATATCCTGTGCACACATCTGGATACTGGGCCTAGAGGCCAAAATTTGCATTTCTTTCCCGGGGAGCCCTAACGTGGTGTGACTTAGCAACTGCTTGAAAATCCATCCCATTGCTGTTTTCTCCTTCTGACAGAGCTAGCTTTGTTCCCTGCTTTGGGATATCTCAACCGAAGGGCCGGTCCATAGCTACTCGCCTGGGGCCCATTGGATGTGCAAGGTGCCCTCGACTAGGTGACCTAGCATGGCACTCAGCCCGCTCAGACACACTCCCGAGGCTTCTTTCTCATGGGAAGCACTGCTCCAACCTAGGAATGTGTCTGCAATGCTTGGAAAAGTGCAGTGAGACACACAGCCCTGACTCTGCAATTGAGGCCCTCAGAGCAAGCCTGCAGCTCTGATGTCTGAGAAGCAAAACACTTGCTGCAAAGAGAGGCCTGAAAACACACTCTCTGTGGATGACTTTCCTTCCTCTAAGGAAGATAGTTTTCCCAGTCTCCTGCTTCCTGAATGTCACACAGCTGGAATGCGCTTGCTTGGAGGTCGTGATTCAGTGGCAATGACCCCTGAGGCCCTTTGCCCAGGGAGGGCTCCACACTCACAGGAAATCAAAGCAACTTCCAAGTGAGTCAGCTCTTCACATCAAATGGCCAAAGTATTGGAGTTTCAGGTTCAGTATTAGTCCTTCCAATGTATATTCAGACCTGATTTCCTTTAGGATGGAGTGGTTGCGTCTCCTTGTAGTCTAAGCGACCTACAAGCATCTTCTCCAACACCACAGTTCAAAAGCATCCAATTTTCAGCTGTCACTTTCTTTATAGTACATCTTTCATATCCATCCATGACATATGGAAAAACCATAGCCTTGACTGGATGGATCTTTGTTGGCAAAGCAACGTCTCGGCTTTTTAATATGCTGTCTAGTTTGGTCATCACTTTTCTTCCAAGTCATAATATGTTTTAAGTTCATGGAGGCAGCCATCACCTGCAGTGATTTCCAAGCCCCCCAAAATAGTCTGCTGCTGTTTCCAATGTTTTCCCATCTATTTGCCATGAAGTGATGAGACTGGATGCAATGATTTTAGTTTTCTGAATGCTGAGCTTTAAGCTAACTTTTTCACTCTCCTCTTTCACTTTCATCAGGAGACTCTTTAGTTCTTATACACTTTCTGCCATAAGGGTGGTGTCGTCTGCATATCTGAGATTCTTGATATTTCTCCCCAGCAATCTGGATTCCAGCGTGTGCTTCCTCCAGCCCAGTGTTTCTCATGATGTACTCTGCATATAAGTTAAATAAGCAGGGTGACAATATACAGCCTTGACATATTCCTTTTCCTATTTAGAACCAGTCTGTTGTTCCATGTCCAGTTCGAACTGTTTTCTTCCTGACCTGCATACAGGTTTCTCAAGAGACAGGTCAGGTGGTCTGGTATTCCCATCTCTTTCAGAATTTTTCCCCAGTTTATTGTGATCCACACAGTCAAAGGCTTTGGCATAGTCCAATAAAGCAGAAATAGATGTCTTTTTTTCTGGAACTCTCTTGCTTTTTCAATGATCCAGTGGATGTTGGCAGTTTGATCTCTGGTTTCTCTGCATTTTTTTAAATCCCTCTTGAACATTTGGAAGTTCACAGTTCATGTGAACTTGGAGAATTTTGAGCATTACTTTACTAGTGTGTGAGATGAGTGCAATTGTGGCAGCAGCTTGAATATTCTTTGTCATTGCCTTTTCTTTGGGATTGGAATGAAAACTGACCCTAATGACTAGGTGTTTTCAATTGCATATGCTGAAAGAACTGGCTGTGCAGTTTTGAAGAAAAAAAATCATTTTAACCCATTTTCTCTGAAGTGCAAGGCATATCATGGCCATCCCTGAATCATAAAGTCACCTTTTCTTTATGTAGTCATAGTTTCATGCCTAAATTATAGGCCAACTCATGCTCAAATTGACTCTGATGTCAGGGGCAGATCAACTAATAAAAAGCTTGGATTGTCCCTCTGGAGGAAAGTGAGATCTTGGTCCCACAAGAAGAATCTGAAGGGTTAAGGGAACTTGCAAGAGTGGGGAAAGCTTAGTCCATCCTAACATGTACCAAAATCTTAAATAAGGCTTATTTACTTTACCGAAGTAAAAAAACAGATGATGAAAACAATTATAAATCAATGAAAGGTAAAGAAACTCATAGTCTGTTATCAAAAATTGCATTCTAAGAAAACTTTGTGCTCTTAACCTAGAGAGGAGACTAAATTCCATCTGGTACCAGCTTACCAGAAGACAAACAAACAAAAAAACAAATTATCAGTAAGCTTAAAAAAAGTATATTCCATATATCTTGAAGTAGCAGTATTTCTGCAAAGGCATCAGTGTGAAACCATAGAGGACATGGTTAAAACCTGATTAAATAGAAATTGACAATGTAATCTGGTCACTGCTGCGACTTGAAATGCTTTAATATGATAACTGGAATTATAACTGACAGCAAGCATTTGACCAGGACATATCAGATTTTCACGGATGTCAGATAATTTCTAGGATATCTATATTAGGAACTGAAGGAATCTTTGAACCTAGGAAAGAAAAACAACAGTCTCAAAGGCCCTTGCTGAATCATCTATCAGCAAGGAATGTCTTTGCAAGGATCGCAAAGTGAAGGGAAAATACACCGACCTGCCTCTGCAACTTCGGTCCTCTGAGCAGATCTGGAGGTCTCCCTTTGTATAAGCTAACTGTTCCTTCCAAATAGAGGTTTGCAACACAAAACAAGTGGCCGCCTATTCTTCCCCGAAGGAGGCTCTCTTTCCCCACAGCCTCCTGGAAAAGCGCTTCTTGCAGTTCCTTTCAGAAATCCTATGGACGGAGAAGCCTGGTAGGCTGCAGTCCGTGGGGTCGCTGAGGGTCGGACACGACTGAGCGACTGCACTTTCATTTTCACTTTCATGCATTGGAGAAGGCAATGGCAACCCACTTACTGTTCTTGCCTGGAGAATCCCAGGGACGGGGGAGCCTAGTGGGCTACCGTCTATGGCGTCGCACAGAGTTGAACACGACTGAAGCAACTTAACAGCAGCAGCAGCAGCAGTTCCTTTCTTAGGGGCAGTTATCCCTGAGATTGGGACCTGGAAAGGCAGAGCCACCTCCACACACACGTCTTTTTTGTCCCCTTTCCTCTGGAGGAGAGCTCTAGTGAGCCTAGGTCTGTCAGGAAAATTCTTGGCTTGCCGGGATCCCACCCGGTGTGTGAACCTGCATACCCGACCTAGGGGCCACAGGGCACCTGTTTTGCTCGAGTGGGTCCTGGAGGGGTGCAGCATAGCAAGAGCTTAAAAATCCATCCAATTTGTCTTTTTTTTTTACCTCAGAGAGAACGAGTTTGCTCCACCTCCACCTTTGGCAGTGTGGAGGGAAGAGGGCACCACCCTCTCCCAAAGGGGACTTAGGGCCTACCAGGAGAGAAAGGCCCCTTGAGGAGCTGAGCCCAGGTAGGCAGCAGTGATGTCAAGCACACTCCCGCTGCTTGCTTCTTCATGGGCACTCCCACGATCTGCTAGGAATGTCTTTGCAAGGATCTCAAGGGAAGGGAAGATACATGGCCCTGTCTCTGGAACTTCAGTCCTCTGAGCAGATCTGGAGGTCTTGAGTTGTATAAGCAAACCTGTTCCTTCCAAATAGAGGCTTGCAAACACACCCCCGGTGGTTGCCTCTTCTTCCCCGAAGAAGTTTTTCTTTCCCCAAATGCTGCGAACTCCCTGTCCCAACCTCAAGAATAGCGCTTCTTGCCATTCTTTCTTAGAGGCAGTTATCCTGAGCCTGGGGCCATAGGGAGTAGCCCCACACTCACAGGGAAAGGCAAAGACTCCTCCATACATCTCCTCTATCCCCTTTGCTCCGGAGGAGAGCTCTAGTGAGCCTAGGTCTTTCAGGAAAATTCTTGGCTTGGACAGGATCTCACCCTGTTTGTGAACCTGCATACCCAACCAGGGGCTACAGAGCACCTGTTTCAGTAAAGTGGGCCCTGAAAGGGTGCAGCCTAGCAAGAGCTTGAAAATCCATTCAATTGCTGTTTTTGTACCTCTGACAGAGCGAGCTTGCTCCACCCTTTGGCAGTGAGGAGAAAAGAGGCATGACACCCTCCCCAAGGGGACATGGGGCCTACTTCGAGAGGAAGCTGCAACTCGGAAAATCCAGGAGGTTCTCCCCTCCAGGCGAGATGAGGCCCATTTCCGCTGAGGCGTCTCGAGGCTAATCACAACTAACCTCTGGAACTTCGAAAGGGTCCTTCACACCCTTGCTGCAAGTCAAGAAGTTCTCCGACATACCCATCTCCACTCGAGAGGAAGGACGAGGGTCCCACCCACATCCAGCGGAGCCCCGTTTCCGCCTCGTAGCTCGAGAAGAGGGATCCTTTCGCTTCCGTCGTCGGGAAAGAATTCCCGGGCTTCCCGTCGCCATCTCAAGAGGAGGCACTCTCCACAGGAAAGGCGAGAGGAACTCCAGGGCCTTGCCAGCATTCCAAGAATCCCCAGATGTCTCCGTCCATTCCAGAAGAACCTGCTTTCCCTTCACTGCCTCGACGTTCACGCCGAGGATAGACTCACACCACCGTGACATGTGGGACAGCCCTGTTCGAAAAGCCTCGTGGGAAAGCCTCGATGCAAAGCGACTGATCCCTTGAACCACATGTCGGCAAGCGTGACACTGCTGCTACAGCTTGTGAGGAAATCGCAGGTGCATGCCCCCCACACGAGATGAGGACTGACTCCCCTGGTGAGACTCCAGAAGTATGGAAAGATTCATGTCAGCACTGGAGAGGCATCCTCAGGGTCTGGCCCCGACTCCACACAAGGTCTTAGGCACCGGCATCGATGGAGAGGAATCCCTATAGGCCCCATGGTAACTCGCATGGGGACTGGCCTTTCCTGAGGCCACCAGAGCGAGTCCTGAGGTCCCCGTCGTAACTCGAGAGCACCTACCACAACTCGGTAAAATCCAGGAGGTTCTCCCCTCCAGGCGAGATGAGGCCCATTTCCGCTGAGGTGTCTCGAGGCTAATCACACCTAACCTGTGGAACTTCCAAAGGGTCCTTCACACCCTTGCTGCAACTCAAGAAGTTCCCCGACAAACCCGTCTTCACTCGAGAGGAAGCACGGGGGTCCCGCCACATCCAGAGGAGCCCCATTTCCGCCTCGTAGTTCGAAATGAGGGATCCTTTCCCTGCTTCATCGGAAAGGATTCCCGCCGTTCCCGCCGCATCTCAAGAGGAGGCGCTCTCAACAGGAAAGGCGAGAGGAACTCCAGGGTCGTGCCAACATTCCAAGAGTCCCCCAGATGTCTCAGTCCATTACAGGGAAACCTGTTTTCCCTGCACTGCCTCGACATTCACGCGGAGGATTGACTCACACTACGGTGGCACGTGGGACACCCCTGTTGGAAAGCCTCGTGGGAAAGCCTCGAGGGAAAGCCACAGATCCTTTGATCCATGCGAATGGAAGCGTTACACTGCTGCTACCTCTCGAAGGAAAGCGCACGTGCATGACCCCACTCGAGCCGAGACTGACTCCCCAGGGCAGACTCCAGAAGTACCCAAGATGCATGTCAGCCTGGAGAGGAATCCTCAGGTTCTGAAACACACTCCACAAAAGGTCTTAGGCCCTGGCATCGACGGGAGAGGAATCCTGAGAGGACCCCTAGCAACTCGCATGGCGACTGGGCCTTTCTTGAGGCAACCAGAGCGGGTCCCTGAGGTCCTGTCGTAACTCAATAGCACCTGCCACAACTCGAGAAAATCCAGGAGGTTCTCCCCTTCAGGCGAGATGAGGCCCATTTCCGCTGAGGCGTCTTGAGGCTAAACACACCTAACCTCTGGAACTTCCAAAGGGTCCTTCCCAAACTTGCTGCAACTCAAGAAGTTCCCCGACATCCCGTCTCCACTCGAGAGGAAGCACGAGAGTCCCGCCCACATCCAGAGGAGCCTGGCTTCACCTCGTAGCTCTAGATGACGGATTCTTTTCCAGCTTCGTCTGAAAAGAATTCCCGGCTTTCCCGTCGCAACTCAAGAGGAGGCGCTCTCAACAGGAAAAGCGAGAGAAACCCCAGTGTCGTGCCACAATTCCAAGGGACCCCCAGATGTCAGTCCATTCCAGAGGAACTTGCTTTCCCTGCACTGCCTCTACTTTCACGCCGAGGATCCACTCACTACACCATGGAACGTGGGTCAGCCCTGTGGGAAAGCCTCGTCGGAAAGCCTCGAGGGAAAGCCACAGATCCCTTGATCCACGCGACGGGAAGTGTGACACTGCTGCTACAGTTCCTGAGGAGAGCTCACGTGCATGCCCCACATGAGATGAGCACAGACTCCCAGGGGAAACTCCAGAAGTAAGCCAAGATCCATGTCAGCACTGAAGAGGAATCCTCAGGTTCCAGCCCCGACTCCACAAAAAGGTCTTAGGCCCGACATCGACCGGAGAGGAATCCCGAAAGGCGCCTTGCAACTCCCATGGGCACTGGTCTTTCCTGAGGCCACCAGAGCGGGTCCCTGAGGTCCCTGTCGTAACTCGAGAGACCCTGCCAACTCTAGAAAATCCAGGAGGTTCTCCCCTCCAGGCGAGATAAGGCCCATTTCCTCTGAGGCGTCTGGAGGCTCATCACACCTAAATTCTGGAAATTCAAAAGGGTCGCTTGCTGGCAACTCAAGAGTTCCCCGACATACCCGTCTCCACTCGAGAGGAAGCACGAGGGTCCCGCCCACATCCAGAGGAGACGTCGTTTTGGTATCGAAGCTCGAGATGAGGGATCCTTTCCCTGCTTGGTCAGGAAATAATACACGCCATTCCGCTCGCGCATTTCAAGGGGAAGCGGCTCTCCACAGGAAAGGCGAGAGGAACTCCAGGGTCGAGCCACCATTCACAGAGTCCCCAGATGTCTCAGTCCATTCCAGAGGAAACTGTTTTTCCTGCACTGCCTCGAATTTCACGGGAGGATGACTCAAACCACGGTGGCACGTGGGATAGCCCTGTGGGAAAGCCTCGTGGGAAATCCTCTTGGGAAAGCCTCGAGGGAAAGCCCAGATCCATTGATCCACGCGAAGGGAAGCATGACACTGCTGCTACATCTCGGGAGGAAAGCGCACGTGCATGCCCCCACTCGAGACAAGGACTGACTCCCTGGGGAGACTCCAGAAGTATCCAAGATCCATGTCAGCACTGGAGAGGAATCCTCAGGTTCTGGCACCATCTCCACACAAGGTCTTAGGCCCCGGCATCGACGGGAGAGGAATCCCGAGAGGCCCCCGAGCAATTCGCATGGGGACTGGTCTTTCCTGAGGCCACCAGAGCAGGTCCCTGATGTCCTGGTCGTAAGTTGTGAGCACCTGCCTCAACTGGAGAAAATCCAGGTGGTTCTTCCCTCCAGGCGAGATGAGGCCCATTTCTGCTGAGCCATATCCAGGCTAATCACACCTAACCTGTGAACTTCAAAGGGTCCTTCACATCCTTGCTGCAACTCAAGAAGCTCCCCGACATACCCGTCTCCAGTGGAGAGGAAGCACGAGAGTCCCGCTCACATCCAGAGGAGCCCCGTTTCCGCCTCCTAGATCGAGAGGAGGGATCCTTTCCTGCGTGGTCGGGAAAGAATTCCCGGCGTTCCGTCGCATCTCAGAGGAGGCGCTCTCCACAGGAAAGGCGAGAGGAACTCCAGGGTCGTGCCACCATTCCCAGAGTCCCCCAGATGTCTCAGTCCATTCCAGGGAAACCTGTTTTCCCTGCACTGCCTCGACTTTCAAGCCGAGGATCGACTCACACCACGTGGCACGTGGACCGGCCAATTCCCTCCGATGCTTCATGCTCCGCCGAGTTTGCTCGGCGTCGGCGACCCCCGCCTCTCGGGGATAGCCGTTTCCAGGCGCTGCCTTTCTGTTGTCGATAGCATCGGTATTTGACATTGCACGTGTGGGTGCTAATCCGACTCTTGTGCTGGAGTCTGGCTGTGCCCTCCCGGAACGCTGAGGCGCTCCTGCTCGTGTCCAGTTGTCGGGTGACCGATTGGAATTTTGCTTGGGGGGCTCTGGAGATTTCGCCCCCAGGGGAGCGGGCACTCCCAGAACATCGGCTCGAGGAGGCAAGCACTGCGCTTATCTGCCTGTCCGAGTTTCTAGACAGTGATAGCCATCTGCTTCCGTGGATAGGGGATCGAATGGCCTTGTTCCCCTCCGAGGCTTTCCCCACGGACCAGCCTTCCCACACGGGTTCTGGTTTTGTCACTTTTACCGCTGGCCATCTGGCGCCTCGACTTGTGGTGCCTGTT
>NW_017216243.1:0-13320 GCF_001704415.2 Capra hircus
CCCCATATTCTCAGTCCATTCCAGGGAACCTGTATTCCCTGCACTGCCTCGACTTTCAAGACGAGGATCGACTCACACCATAGTTGCACGTGGGGCAGCCCTGTGGAAAACCTCGTGGGAAAGCCTCGAGGGAAACCACAGATCCCTTGATCCACGCGAAGGGAAGCGTGACACTGCTGCTACAGCTCGGAGGAAAGCGCACGTGCATGGCCCCCACTCGAGACGACGACTGACACCCCTGGGAGACTCCAGAAGTACCCCATATCCATGTCAGCACTGGAGAGGAATCCTCAGGTTCCGCACCGACTCCACACAAGGTCTTAGCCCCGGCATCTACGGAGAGGAATCCCGAGAGGCCCCAGAGCAACTCACATGGGGACTGGCCTTTCCTGAGGCAACCAGAGCGGGTCCCTGAGGTCCCCATCGTAAGTCGAGAGCACCTGCCGCAACTCGAGAAAATCCAGGACGTTCTCCCCTCCCAGGCGAATGAGGCCCATTTCGGCTGAGGCAACTAGGGGTAATCACACTTAATCTCTGGAACTTCA
Organism: Capra hircus; assembly: GCF_001704415.2. NCBI lineage: Eukaryota > Metazoa > Chordata > Mammalia > Artiodactyla > Bovidae > Capra > Capra hircus. Next base: position 546 of record NW_017216243.1, read on the forward strand.
AAGGGTCCTTCACACCCTTGCTGCAAGTCAAGAAGTTCCCCGACATACCATCTCCACTCAAGAGGAACCCGAGCGTCCCGCCCATATCCAGAGTGGCCCCGTTTCCGCCTGCTAGCTCGAGAGGAGGGATCCTTTCCCTGCGAGGTCCTGAAAGAATTCCTAGGGTTCCCGTCTCATCTCAAGAGGAGGCGCTCTCCACAGGAAAGGCGAGAGGAACTCCAGCATCATGCCCCATTCCCAGAGTCCCCCAGATGTCTCAGTCCATTCCAGGGAAACCTGTTTTCCCTTCACTGCCTCGACTTTCAAGCAAGGATTGACTCACACCGTGATGGCACGTTGGACAGCCCTGTGGGAAAGACTCGTGGGAAAGCCTCGAGGGAAATCCACAGATCCCTTGATCCACGCGAAGGCATGACACTCTGCCTAAAGCTCGGGAGGAAAGCGCACCTGCATGGCCCCACTCGAGACGAGGACTGACACCCCAGGGGAGACTCCAGAAGTACCCAAGATCCATGTCAGCACTGGAGAGGAATCCTCAGGTTCAGGCACCGACTCCACACAAAGGTCTTAGGCCCCTGCATCGACGAGAGAGGAATCCCGAGAGGCCCAGCGCAACTCGCATGGGGACTGGCCTTTCCTGAGGCCACCACAGCGGGTCCCTGAGGTCCCCGTCGTAAGTCGAGAGCACCTGCCGCAACTCGAGAAAATCCAGGAGGTTCTCCCCTCCAGGCGAGCTGAGTCCCATTTCCGCTGAGGTATCTCGAGGCTAATCACACCTTACCTCTGGAACTTCCAAAGGGTCCTTCACACTCTTGCTGCAACTCAAGAAATTCCCGACATACCCGCTCCACTCAAGAGGAATCCGAGAGTCCCGATCATATCCAGAGTGGCCCCGTTTACGCCTGCTAGCTCGAGAGGGGATCCTTTCCCTGCGTGTCGGGAAAGAATTCCTAGCGTTCCGGTCGCATCTCAAGAGGAGGCGCTCTCCACAGGAAAGGCGAGAGAACTCCAGGATCAGGCCCCATTCCCAGAGTCCCCCAGCTGTCTCAGTCCATTCCAGGGAAACCTGTTTTCCCAGCACTGCCTGGACTGTCAAGCCGCGGTTCGCCTCACACCACGGTGACAGGTGGACAGCCCTGTGGGAAAGCCTTTGGAAAGCCTCGTGGGAAAGCCTCGAGGAAAGCCCCTGATCCCTTGATCACGCGAAGGAAGAGCGACACTGCTGCTACAGCTCGCTAGGAAAGCGCACGTGCATGCCCCCACTCGAGACGAGGACTGACTCCCCTGGGGAGACTCCAGAATTACCCAAGATCCATGTCAGCACTGAAGAGGAATGCTCAGGTTCCGGCACCGACTCCACCCAAGGTCTTAGGCCCGGCATCGACGGGAGAGGAATCCCGAGAGGAGCCCCGAGCAACTCGACATGGGGACTGGCCTTTCCTGAGGCCACCAGAGGCGTGTCCCTGAGGCCCCGTCGTAAGTCGAGAGCACCTGCCGCAACTCGAGAAAATCCAGGAGGTTCTCCCCTCCAGGCGAGATGAGGCCCATTTCCGCTGAGGTGTCTCGAGGCTATTCACACCTAAACCTCTGGAACTTCCAAAGGGTCCTTCACACCCTTGCTGCAACTCAAGAAGTTCCCCGACATACACGTCTCCACTCGAGAGGAAGCAGGAGAGTTCTGCCACATCCAGAGGAGCCCCGTTTCTGCCTCCTAGCTCGAGAGGAGGGATCCTTTCCCTGCGTGTTTGGGAAAAGAATTCCCGGCGTTCCCGTCGCATCTCAAGAGGAGGCTCTGTCCACAGGAAAGGCGAGAGGAACTCCAGGGTCGTGCCACATTCCCAGAGTCCCCCAGATGTCTCAGTCCATTCCAGGGAAACCTGTTTTCCCAGCACTGCCTGGACTGTGCAAGCCCGATGATTCGCCTCACACCACGGTGGCAGGTGGGACAGCCCTGTGGGAAAGCCTCGTGGGAAAGCCTGGTGGGAAAGCCTCGAGGGAAAGCCACAGATCCCTTGATTCCACGCGAAGGGAAGCGCAACACTGCTGCTACAGCTCGGGAGGAAAGCACACACGTACATGCCCCCACTCGAGACTAGGACTGACACCCCTGGGGAGACTCCAGAAGTACCCCAAGGTCCATGTCAGCACTGGAGAGGAATCCTCAGGTTCCGGCACTGACTCCACACAAGGTCTTAGGCCACAGAATCGACGGGAGAGGAATCCTGAGAGGCCCGAGCTTCTCGCATGGGGACTGGCCTTTCCTGAGGCCACCAGAGCGGGTCCCTGAGGTCCCGTCGTAAGTCGAGAGCACCTACCGCTAACTCGAGAAAATCCAGGAGGTTCCCCCCTCCAGGCTAGATGAGGCCCATTTCCGCTGAGGCGTCTCGAGGCTAATCACACCTAACCTCTGGAACTTCCAAAGGGTCCTTCACACCCTTGCTGCAACTCAAGAATTTCCCCGACATGCCCGACTCCACTCGAGAGGAAGCACGAGTGTCCCACCCACATCCACAGTAGCCCCATTTCCGCCTCCTAGCTCGAGAGGTGGGATCCTTTCACTGCGTGCTCGGGAAAGAATTCCCGGGATTCCCTTCGCATCTCAAGAGGAGGTGCTCTCCACAGGAAAGGCGAGAGGAACTCCAGGGTCGTGCCACCATTCCCAGAGTCCCCCAGATGTCTCAGTCCATTCCAGGGAATCCTGTTTTTCCCTGCACTGCCTCAACTTTCAAACCGAGGATTCGACTCACAACCCGGTGGCACGTGGGACAGCCCTGTGGGAAAGCCTCGTGGCAAAGCCTAGTGGGAAAGCCTCGAGGGAAAGCCACAGATCCCTTGATCCACGCGAAGGGAAGCGCGACACTGCTGCTACACCACGGAAGGAAAGCGCATGTGCATGCCCCACTCGAGACGAATACTTACTCCCCTGGGGAGACTCTAGAAATACCCCAAGATCCATGTCAGCATTGAAGAGGTAATCCTCAGGTTCCGTCACTGACTCCACACAAGGTCTTAGGCCCTGGCATCGACGAGAGAGGAATCCCGAGAAGCCCAAGAGCAACTTGCATGGGGACTGGCATTCATGAGGCCACCAGAGCGTGTCTCTGAGGTCCCAAGTCGTACGTCGAGAGCTCCAGCTGCAACTCGAGAAAATCCAGGAGGTTCTCCCCTCCAGGCGAGATGTGGCCCATATCCGATGAGGCGTCTCGAGGCTAATCACACAAGCGTCTGGAACTAACAAAGGGCCTTCAAACCCTAGCTGCACTCAAGAAGTTCCCCGAAATACCCCTCTCCACTCGAGAGGAAGCACGAGAGTCTTGCCCACATCCAGAGGAGCCCGTTTCCGCCTCATAGCTCGAGAGGAAGGATCCTTTCCCTGCATTATACGGAAAGAATTCCCGGCGTTCCCCTCGCATCTCAAGACGAGGCGCAACCACAGGAAAGGCGAGAGGAACTCCAGGGTCTTGCCACCATTCCCAGAGTCCCCCAGATGTCTCAGTCCATTCCAGGGAAACCTTTATTCCCTACACTGCCTCGACTTTCAAGCCGAGCATCGACTCACTGCACGGTAGCACGTGGAACAGCCCTGTGTGAAATCCTCCTGGGAAAGCCTCGAGGGAAAGCCACAGATCCCTTGATCCACGCGAAGGGAAGCGTGAGACTGCTGCTACAGCTCGGGAGGAAAGCGCACGTGCATGCCCACACTCGAGACGAGGACTGACTGCCCTGGGTAGATTCCAGAAGTACCCCAGACCCATGTCGGCAGTGGAGAAGAATCCTCAGGTTTCCGGCACCGATTCCACACAAGGTCTTAGGCCCCGGCATCGACGGGAGAGGAATCCCGAGAGGCCCCGAGCAACTTGCATGGGGACTGGCCTTTCCTGAGGCCACCAGAGCGGATCCCTGAGGTCCCCGTCGTAAGTCAGAGCACCTGCCGCAACTCGAGAAAATCCAGGAGGTTCTACCCTCCAGGCGAGATGAGGCCCATTTCTGCTGAGGCGTGTCGAGGCTAATCACACATAACCTCTGGAACATCCAAAGGTCCTTCACACCCTTGCTGCAACTCAAGAAGTTCCCCGACATACCCCGTCTCCACTCAAGAGGAATCCGAGAGTCCCGCCCATATCCAGTGTGGCCCCGTTTCCGCCTGCTAGCTCGAGAGGAGGGATACTTTCTCTGCGTGGTCAGGAAAGAATTCCCGGCGTTCCCGTCGCATCTCAAGAGGAGGCGCTCTCCACAGGAAAGGCGAGAGGAACTCCAGGGTCGTGCCACCATTCCCTGAGTCCCCAGATGTCTCATCCATTCCAGGGAAAACTGTTTTCCCTTCACTGCCTCGATCTTTAAGCCGAGGATCGACTCACACCACCGTGGCACGTGGGGAAAGCCCTGTGGGAAAGACTCGTGGGAAAGCCTCGTGGGAAAGTCTAGAGGGAAAGCCACAGATCCCTTGATCCACGAAAAGGGAAGCGTGACACTGCTGCTACAGCTCGGGAGAAAAGCACACGTGCATGCCCCCATCGAGACGAGGACTTACGCCTCTGGGGAGACTCCAGAAGTCCCGAAGATCCATGTCGGCACTGGAGAGGAATCCTCAGGTTCCGGCACTGACTCCACACAAGGTCTTAGGCCCCGGCATCGACGGGAGAAGGAATCCCGAGAGGCCCCGAGCAACTCGCATGGGGACTGGCCTTTCCTGAGGCCACCAGAGTGGGTCCCTGAGGTCCCCGTCGAAAGACGAGAGCACCTGCCGCAACTCGAGAAAATCCATGAGGTTCTCCCCTCCAGGCGACATGAGGCCCATTTCCGCTGTGGTATCTCGAGGCTAATCACACCTTACCTCTGGAAACTTCCAAAGGGTCCTTCACACCTTGCTGCAACTCAAGAAGTTCCCCGACATACCCGTCTCCACTCGAGAGGAAGCCAGGAAAGTGCCGCCCACATTAAGAGGAGCCACGTTTCCGCCTCCTACCTCGGAGAGGTTTGATCCTTTCCCTGCGTGGGTGGAAAGAATTCGCCAGGCGTTCCCGTCACATCTCAAGAGGAGGCGCTCTCCCAGAGGAAAAGCGAGAGGAACTCCATGTTCGTGCCACCATTGCCCAGAGTCCCCCAGATGTCTCAGTCCATTCCAGGGAACCTGGTTTCCCTGCACTGCCTCTACTTTCAAGCCGAGGATCGACTCACACCACCGGTGGCACGTGGGAAAGCCCTGTGGGAAAGCCTCATGGGGAAAGCCTCATGGGAAAGTCCTAGAGGGAAAGCCACAGATCCCTTGATCCACGAAAAGGGAAGCGTGACACAGCTGCTACAGCTCGGAGGAAAGCGCACGTGCATGCCCCCACTCGAGACGAGGACTTACGCCTCTGGGGAGACAACAGAAGTCCCCGAAGATCCATGTCGGCACTGGAGAGGAATCCTCAGGTTCCGGCACTGACTCCACACAAGGTCTTAGGCCCCGGCATCGACGGGAGAGGAATCCCGAGAGGCCCCCGAGCAACTCGCATGGGGACTGGCCTTTCCTGACCCACCAGAGTGCGGTCCCTGAGGTCCCCGTCGTAAGTCGAGAGCACCTGCCGCAACTCGAGAAAATCGAGGAGATTCTCCCTCCAGGCGACATGAGGCCCATTTCTGCTGAGGTATCTCGAGGCTAATCACACCTTAACCTCTGGAACTTCCAAAGGGTCCTTCACACCCTTGCTGCAACTCAAGAAGTTCCCCGACATACCCGTTTCTACTCGAGAGGAAGCACGAGAGTTCCGCCGCACATCCAGAGGAGCCCCGTTTCCTCCTCCTAGTTCGAGAGGAGGGATCCTTATACCTGCGCGGTCGGGAAAGAATTCCCGGCGTTCCCGTCGCATCTCAAATGGAGGCGCTCTCCACAGGAAAGGCGAGAGGAACTCCATGGTCGTGCCATATTCCCAAAGTCCCCCAGATGTCTCAGTCCATTCCAGGGAAACCTGTTTTCCCTGCACTGCCTCGACTTTTCAAGGCCGAGGATCGACTCACACCACGGTGGCACGTGGGACATCCCTGTGGGAAAGCCTCGTGGGAAAGCCTCGAGGGAAAGACACAGATCCCTTGAATCCACGTGAAGGGAAGCCTGACACTGCTGCTAAAGCTCGGGAAGAAAGCGCACGTGCATGCCCCCACTCGAGACGACGACTGGCTCCCATGGGGAGACTCCAGAAGTAGCCCAAGACCATGTCAGCACTGGTAGAGAATCCTCAGGTTCCGGCACCGAGTCCACACAAGGTCTTAGGCACGGGCATCGACGGGAAAGGAATCCCGAGAGGCCCTCGAGCAACTCGCATGGGGACTGGCCTTTCCTGAGGCCACCAGAGCGGGTCCCTGAGGTCCCCGTCTTAAGTCGAGAGCACCTGCCGCAACTGGAGAAAATCCAGGAGGTTTTCTCCTCCAGGCGAGATGAGGCCCATTTCCGCTGAGGCCGTCAGGAGGCTAATCACACCTTACTTTTGGAACTTCCAAAGGGTCCTTCACACCCTTGCTGCAACTCAAGAAGTTCCCCGACATATCCGTCTCCACTTGAGATGGAAACACAAGAGCCCCGCTCATATCCAGAGGATCCCCCGTTACCGCCTCCTAGGTCGAGAGGAGGGATCCTTTCCCTGCGTGGTCGGGAAAGAATTCCCAGCGTTTCCGATACAACTAAAGAGGAGGCGCTCTCCACAGGAAAGGCGAGAGGAACTCCAGGGTCGTGCCACCATTCCCAGAGTCCCCCAGATGTCTCAGTCCATTCCAGGGAAACCTGTTTTCCCTGCACTGCCTCTACTTTCAAGCCGAGGATCGACTCACACCACGGTGGCACGTGGGACATCCCTGTGGGAAAGCCTCGAGGGAAAGCCGCGGGGAAGCCTCGTGGGAAAGCCTCAAGGGAAAGACTCGAGGGAAAGCCACAGATCCCTTAATCCACGAGGAGGGAAAGCGTGACAATGCTGCTACAGCTCGGGAGGAAAGCGCACGTGCATGCCCCCACTCGAGACGAGGACTGACTCCCCTGCGGTGACTTCAGAAGTACCCAAGATCCATATCATCACTGCGAGAGGAATCCTCAGGTTCCGGCACCGACACCACACAAGGACTTAGGCCCCGGCATCGACGGGAAAGGAATCCCGAGAAGGCCCTCCGAGCAACTCGGATGGGGACTGGCCTTTCCTGAGGCCACCAGCGTGGGTCCCTAGGGCCCGTCGTAAGTCGAGAGCACATGCCGCAACTCGAGAAAAACCAGGAGGTTCTCCCCTCCAGGCGAGATGAGGCCCATTTCCACTGAGGCGCCTCGAGGCTAATCACACCTAAACTCTGGAACTTCCAAAGGGTCGTTCACACCCTTGCTGCAACTCTAAGAAGTTCCGCCGAAATACCCGACTCCACTCTAGAGGAAGCACGAGATTCCCGCCCACATCCAGAGGAGACCCCGTTTCCGCCTCCTAGCTCCAGAGGAGGGATCCTTTCCCTGCGTGGTCGGGAAAGAATTCCCGGCGTTCCCGTCGCATCTCAAGAGGAGGCGCTCTCCACAGGAAAGGCGAGAGGAACTCCAGGGTCGTGGCCACCGTTCCAGAGATCCCCCAGATGTCTCAGTCCATTCCGGGGAAAACTGTTTTCCCTGCACTGCCTCGACTTTCAAGCCGAGGATCGACTCACACCTCGGTGGCACGTGGGACAGCCCTGTGGGAAGGCCTCGTCGGGAAAGCCTCAAGGGAAAGCCACAGATCCCTTGATCCACGCGAAGGGAAGCGTGACACTGCTGCCTACAGCTCGGGAGGAAAGCGCACGTGCATGCCCCCTCTCGAGACGAGGACTGACTCCCCTGGGGAGACTCCAGAAGTACCCAAGATCCATGTCAGCACTGAAGAGGAATGCCTCAGGTTCCGGCACGACTCCACACAAGAACTTAGGCCCCGGCATCGACGGGAGAGGAATCCCGAGAGGCCCCCGAGAACTCGCATGTGGACTGGCCTTTCCTGAGGCCACCAGAGCGGGTCCCTGAGGTCCCCGTCGTAAGTCGAGAGCACCTGCCGCAACTCGAGAAAATCCAGGAGGTTCTTCCCTCCAGGCGAGATGAGGCCCATTTCCCTGAGGCGTCTCGAGGCTAATCACACCTAACCTCTGGAACTTCCAAAGGGTCCTTCACACCCTTACTGCAACTCAAGAATGTTCCCCGACAAACCCGTCTCCACTCGAGAGGAAGCACGAGAGTCCCGCCAACATCCAGAGGAGCCCCGTTTCCGCCTCCTAGCTCGAGAGGGCGGATCCTTTCCCTGCGTGGTCGGGAGAGAATTCCCGGCGTTCCCGTCGCATCTCAAGAGGAGGCGCTCTTCACAGGAAAGGCGAGAGGAACTCCAGGGTCGTGCCACCATTCCCAGAGTTCCCCAGATGTCTCAGTCCATTCCAGGGAAAACCTGTTTTCCCTGCCCTGCCTCGACTTTCAAGCCGATAATCGACTCACACCACGGTGGCACGTGGGACAGCCCTGTGGGAAAGCTTCTGGGAAAGCCTCATGGGAAAGCCTCGAGGGAAAGCCACAGATCACTTAATCCACTCGACGGGAAGCCTGACACTGCTGCTAAAGCTCGGGAGGAAAGCGCACGTGTACCCCCACTCGAGTCGCGGACTGACTCCGCTGGGGACACTCCAGAAGTACCCCAAGATCCATGTCAGCACTGGGAGAGGAATCCTCAGGTTCCGGCCCAGACTCCACACAAGGTCTTAGGCCACGGAATCGACGGGGAGAGGAATCCCGAGAGGGCCCCGAGCAACTCGCTTGGGGACTGGCCTTTCCTGAGGCCACCAGAGCAGGTCCCTGATGTCCCCGTCGTAAGTCGAGATCACCTGCCGCAACTCGAGAAAATCCAGGAGGTTCTCCCCTCCAGGCAAGAAGAGGCCCATTTCCGCTGAGGCGTCTCGAGGTTAATCACACCTAACCTCTGGAACTTCCAAAGGGTCCTTCACACCCTTTCTGCATCTCAAGAAGTTCCCCGACATACCCGTCTCCACTCGAGAGGAAGTACGAGTGTCCCGCCCATCATCCAGAAGGATCCCCATTTACACCTCCTAGCTCGAGAGAAGGGATCCTTTCCCTGCGTGTTCGGGAAAAATTCTCGGTGTTTCCGTCGCAGCTCAAGAGGATGCGCTCTCCACAGGAAAGGCGAGAGGAACTCCAGTGTCGGGCCACCATTCCCAGAGACCCCCAGATGTCTCAGTCCATTCCAGGGGAAAACCTGTTTTCCCGCACTGCCTCGACTTTCATGCCGAGGAACGACTCACACCTACGGTGGCACGTGGGTACAAACCTGATGAGAAAGCCTCGTGGGAAAGCCTTGAGGGATAAGCCACAGATCCCTTGATCCACGGGAAGGGAAACGTGAATCTGCTGCTTCAGCTTCGGGAGGAAATCGCACGTGCATGCCCCCACTCGAGACGACGAAAGACTCCCCCTGGGGAGACTCCAGAAGTAGCCCAAGATCCACGTCAGCACTGGAGAGGAATCCTCAGGTTCCGGCACCTACTCCACACAAGGACTTAGGCCCCGGCATCGACGGGAGTGGAGTCCCGAGAGGACCCCCGAGAAACTCGCATGGGATACTAGCCTTTCCTGAGGCCACCAGAGCGGGTCCCTGAGGTCCCCATCGTAAGTCGAGAGCACCTGCCGCAACTACGAGAAAATCCAGGTGGTTTTCCCCTTAGGCGAGATGAGGCCCATTTCTGCTGAGGTGTCTCGAGGCTAATCACACCTAACCTCTGTAACTTCCAAAGAGTGATTCACACCCTTGCTGCAACTTAAGAAGTTCCCCGACATACCAGTCTCCACTTGAGAGGAAGCACGAGAGTACCGCTCACATCCAGAGTAACCCCGTTTCCGCCTCCTAGCTCGAGAGGAGGGATCATTTCCTTTCGTGGTCGGGAAAGAATACCCAGCGTTCCCGTCGCTTCTCAAGAGGAGGCGCTCTCCACAGGAAAGGCGAGAGGAACTCCAGGGTGTTGCCACCATTCCCAGAGTCCCCCAGATGTCTCAGTCCATTCCAGGGAAAACTGTTTTCCCTGCACTGCCTCGACTTACCAGCCAAGGATAGACTCACACCAAGGTGGCACGTGGGACAGCCCTGTGGAAAGCCTCGTGGGAAACCCTCTTGGGAAAGCCTCGAGTGATAACCACAGATTCATTGATCCATGCGAAGGGAAGCGTGACACTGCTGCTACAGCTCGGGAGGAAAGCGCACGTGCATGCCCCACTCGAGCCGAGGTCTGACGCCCCTGGGGAGACTCCAGAAGTCTCCGAAGATCCATGTAGGCACTGGAGAGGAATCCTCAGGTTGTGGCAGTAACTCCACACAAGGTCTTAGGCCCCGGCATCGACGGGAGTGGAATCCCGAGAAGCCCACGAGCAACTTGCTTGGGGATTCGCCTTTCATGAGGCCACCAGAGCGTGTCTCTGAGGTCCAAGTCGTAAGTCGAGAGCTCCAGCTGCAACTCGAGAAAATCCAGGAGGTTCTCCCCTCCAGGCCGAGATGTGGCCCATATCCGATGAGGCGTCTCGAGGCTAATCATCAAGCATCTGGAACTAACAAAGGGGCCTTCAAACCCTAGCTGCAACTCAAGAAGTTCCCCGAAATACCCCTCTCCACTCCGAGAGGAAGCACGAGAGTCTTGCCCACATCCAGAGGAGCCCGTTTCCGCCTCATAGCTCGAGAGGAAGGATCCTTTCCCTGCGTTATCCGGAAGAATTCCGGCGTTCCCTCGCATCTCAAGACGAGGCGCAACCACAGGAAAGGCGAGAGGAACTCCAGGGTCGTGCCACCATTCCCAGAGTCCCCCAGATGTCTCAGTCCATTCCAGGGAAACCTGTTTTCCCTACACTGCCTCGACTTTCAAGCCGAGCATCGACTCACTGCACGGTGGCACGTGGAACAGCCCTGTGTGAAAGCCTCGTGGGAAAGCCTCGAGGGAAAGCCACAGATCCTTGATCCACGCGAAGGGAAGCGTGACACTGCTGCTACAGCTCGGGAGGAAAGCGCACGTGCATGCACCCACTCGAGACGAGGACTGACTGCCCTGGGTAGACTCGAGAAGTACTCCAAGATCCATGTCAGCACTGGAGAGGAATCCTCACTTTACGGCACCAACTCCACAAAGGTCTTAGGCCCCGGCATCGATGGGAGAGGAATCCCGTGAGTCTCCCCGAGCAACTCCCATGGGGACTGGCCGTTCCTGAGGCCACCAGAGCGGGTCCCTGAGGTCCCCGTCGTAGGTAGAGAGCACCTGCAGCAACTTGAGAAATCTAGGAGGTTCTCCCTTCCAGGCGAGATGAGGACCATTTCCGCTGAGGTGTCTCAAGGTTAATCACACCTAACCTCTGGAACTTCCAAAGGGTCCTTCACACCCTTGCTGCAACTCATGAAGATCCCCAACATACCCGTCTCCACTCGAGAGGAAGCACGAGAGTCCCGCCCACATTCAGAGGAGCCCCGTTTCCGCCTCCTAGTTCGAGAGAGGATCCTTTCCCTCAGTGATCGGGAAAGAGTTCCCAGTGTTCCCAGCGCATCTCAAGAGGAGGCGATCTCCACAGGAAAGGCGAGAGGAACTCCAGGGTTGTGCCACCATTCCCAGAGTCCTCAGATGTCTCAGTCCATTCCAGGGAAACCTGTTTTCCCTGACTGCCTCGACTTTCAAGCCGAGGATCGTCACACACGACGGTGGAACGTGGACAGCCCTGTGGGAAGCCTCGTGGGAAAGTCTCATGTGAAAGCCTCGAGGAAAGCCACAGATCCCTTAATCCACGCGAAGGGGAGCGTGACACTGCTGCTACAGCTAGGGAGGAAAGCGCACGGGCATGCCCCCACTCGAGACGAGGACTGACTCCCCTGGGGAGACTCCAGAAGTACCCCAAGATCCATGTCAGCACTGGAGAGGAATCCTCAGGTTCCGGCACCGACTGCAAACAAGGTCTTAGGCCCGGGCATCGACGGGAGAGGAATCCCGAGATGCCGCCGAGCAACTCGCATGGGGACTGGCCTTTCCTGAGGCCACCAGAGAGGGTCCCTGAGGTCCCCTTCGTAAGTCGAGAGCACCTGCCGCAACTCGAGAATATCCAGGAGGTTCTCCCTTCCAGGCGAGATGAGGCCAATTTCCGCTGAGGCGTCTCGAGAATAATCACACCTAACCTATGGAACTTCCAAAGGGTCCTTCACACCCTTGCTGCAATTCAAGAAGTTCCCCGACATACCCTGCTCCACTCGAGAGGAAGCACGAGAGTCCCGCCACATCCAGAGGAGCCTCGTTTCCGCCTCATGGCTCGAGAGGAGATCCTTTCCCTGCGTGGTCAGGAAAGAATTCCCGGCATTCCCTCGCATCTCAAGAGGAGGCGCTCTCCACAGGAAAGGCGAGAGGAACCCAAGGGTCGTGCCACCATTCCCAGAGTCCCCCAGATATCTCAGTCCATTCCAGGGAAACCTGTTTTCCCTGCACTGCCTCGACGTTCAAGACGAGGATCGACTCACACGACGGTGACACGTGGGTCAGCCCTGCGGAAAGCCTCGTGGGAAAGCCTCGAGAGAAAGCCTCGTGGAAAGCCTCGTGGGGAAATCTCGAGGAAAGCCACAGATCCCTTGATCCACGCGAAGGGAAGCGTGACACTGCTGCTACAGCTCTGAAGGAAAGCGCACCTGCATGCCCCCCACACGAGACGAGGACTGACTCCCCTGGGAGACTCCAGAAGTAACCCAAGATCCATGTCAGCACTGGAGAGGAATCCTCAGGTTCAGGCACC
>NW_017216244.1:0-13320 GCF_001704415.2 Capra hircus
TAAAAGTGACAGCAGCATTACTCCTTTTTTCCTATTTGGAACCAGTCTGTTGTTCCATGTCCAGTTCTAACTGTTGCTTCCTGACCTGCAGACAGGTTTCTCAAGAGGCAGGTCAGGTGATCTGGTATTCCCATCTCTTGAAGATTTTCCACAGTTGATTGTGATCCACACAGTCAAAGGCTTTGGCATAGTCAATAAAGCAGAAATAGATGTTTTTTCTGGAACTCTCTGCTTTTTCCATGATCCAGCAGATGTTGGCAATTTGGTCTCTGGTTCCTCTGCCTTTTCTAAAACCAAATTGAACGACTGGAATTTCACAGTTCACATATTGCTGAAGACTCGGAGAATTTTGGGCATTAATTTACTAGCATGTGAGATGAGTGAAATTATGCAGTAGTTTGAGCATCTTTGGCATTGTCTTTCTTTGATTGAATGAAAACTGACATTTTCCAGGCCTGTGGCCACTGCTGAGTTTTCCAAATTTGCTGGCATATTGAGTGCAGCACTTTCACAGCATCATCTTCCAGGATTTGAAATAGCTCTATTGGAATTCCATCACCTCCACTAGCTTTGTTTGTAGTGATGCTTTCTAAGGCCCACTTGACTTCACATTCCAGGATGTCTGGCTCTAGGTGAGTGATCACACAATCACGATTATCTGGGTCATGAAGCTCTTTTTGTACAGTTCTTCTGTGTATTCTTGCCACCTTTTCTTAATATCTTCTGCTTCTGTTAGGTCCATAGCATTTCTGTCCTTTATTGTGCCATCTTTGTATGAAATATTCCCTTGGTGTCTCTAATTTTCTTCATGAGATCTCTAGTCTTTTCCATTCATTGTTTTCCTCTATTTCTTTGCACTGATCACTGAGGAAGGCTTTCTAATCTCTCCTTGCTATTCTTGGGAGCTCTGCATTCCAATGGGTATATCTTTCCTTTCCCATTTGCTTTTCACTTCTTTCACAGCATTTGTAAGGCGTCCTCAGAGGCATTTTGCTTTTTTTCGTTGTTTTTGTTTTGTTTGCATTTCTTTTTCTTGGGGATGGTCTTGATCCCTGTCTCCTGTACAGTGTCACAGACTTGCATCCATAATTCATAGGCACTCTGTCTATGAGATCTAGACCCTTAAATGTTTCTCACTTCCACCGTATAATCGAAATGGATTTAATTTAGGTCATAGCTGAATGCTCTAGATGGTTTTCCCACTTTCTTCAATTTAAGTCTGAATTTGGCAATAAGGAGTTCTTGATCTGAGCCAGTCAGCTCACGGTCTTGTTTTTGCTGACTGTATAGAGTTTCTCTGTCTTTGGCTGTGAAGAATGTAATCAATCTGAGTTCAGTGTTGACCATCTGGTGATGTCCATGTGTAGTCTTCTCTTGTGTTGCTGGAAGAGGATGCTTGCTATGACCAGTGCGTTCTCTTGGGAGAACTCTCTTAGGCTTTGCCCTGCTTCATTCTTTATTCCAAGGTCAAATTTGCTTGCTGCTTCAGGTGTATATATATATGTGTGTGTGTGTGTGTGTGTGTGTGTGTGTTTGTATGTATATATAATGAAATATTTTACCTTGTGAATAATAAACAAAATATTAAACCTGACTGAACGACATTAAACTTTAAAAACTTAAACCAAAAAAATTGATTTGCAGGGAAAAATATTTAATCACTGACCTTATTTTAGAATACTGGGGATGTAGATGGTAGTAAAGACAGAACCAGTTTTACTTGATTTTGTTCCTGTAATAAAATTCTTCGTGGCCAATTCGCCTCAATAGTGCCTGCAATGGATGTGTGCCACACCCCCTACCCTGCCTGTAGGAGGCCACTGCGTCATTCTAAATTTCTTAGCCAAAAAGGGCCTAGTCAATACTGGCTGTGTGACCTCCAAAAGGCGCCACTATTTTCCTTCCTTTCTTCCCTCCTACCTCCTCCTCTTTCTTTCCTTTTCTTTATTATTACACAATTGTTAACGTTTAACTTTCCGTTTATTGTTATTACATAGTACTGACTCTGTTTCCCATGTTGCACAATACAACCTTGAGCTCATCTTACAATTCATCCCTCCTATTCCCTCACCTCTGTACTGCACCTTCCACTCTCCACTACCCAGTAGATTGTTCTCTATATCTGGAAGACTCTTTTTTTTATATTCTCTACTTTGTGATATTCTAAGAGTCTATAAATGATATCATGCAGCACTTTTCTTTCTTAATTTACTTACTATTATACCTCCCCTGTTGCTGCACATGGCATTATTTCATTCCTTTTATGGCTGAGTAGCATTCCATAGGTCTCACTTGGTGGCTCCTTTGCAAACAATCTGCCTGTCAAGAAGGGGATGTGGGTTCAATCCCTAGGTAAGTAAGATCCCTTGGAAAGGGAAGTGGCAACCGACTGGAGTAGTCTCACCTGGAAAATTCCTTGGGCAGAGGCGTCTGTAGCGGTAGACGCGGTAGGGTCGCAAAGAGTGGGACATGACTTAGTGACTGAACAACAGCGAGTGTCTCATAGTACATGTATACCGCATCTTATCCATTCATCTATTGTCTGATGGACGTTTACATTGCTTCCATGTCTTGGTGAATGGTGTGCTTCAACGAACAGTGGGGTACATGTCTCCATAGCTCTCGAGGAGGGCTACTTAAGGATAGGTAAGAAGAGCTAAGATAAAGACAACTAAGCTAAGGAAGGTAAGCTAAGGAGAGCTACACTAAGAGGAGCTAAGGGGTGCTGAGGTTTACTAAGGAGAGCTTAGGAAGCGGGGCTAAGCTAAGGGCAGCTGAGCTACCCTAAGGAGAGCTAAGCAGAGGAGTGTTGAGCTATGGCGGCAGAGCTAAAGAGAGCTCTGCTAAGGAGAGCTAATTGACGAGAGCGATGGAGAGCAATGGAGAAGGCAATGGCACCCACCCCGTACTCTTGCCTGGAAAATCCCATGGACGGAGGATCCATGGGGTCGCCAAGAGCCGGGCAAGACTGAGCGACTTCACTTTCACTTTCATGCATTGGAGCAGGAAATGGCAACCCACTCCAGTATTCTTGCCTGGAGAATCCCAGGGACCCCTGAGGAGCCTGGTGGGCTGCAGTCAACGGGGTCGCTAAGAGTCGGACACGACTGAGCAACTTCACTTTCAATTTTCACTTTCCACTTTCATGCATTGGAGAAGGAAATGGCAACCCACTCCAGTGTTCTTGCCTGGAGAATCCCAGGGACGGCGGAGCCTGGTGGGCTGCCGTCTAGGGTGTCGCACAGTCGACACGACTGAGGCGACTTAGCAGCAGCAGCAGCATGCAGGGCGATGGAGAAGGCAATGGCACCCATTCCATTACTCTTGCCTAGAAAATCCCACGGACGGAGGAGCCTGCTGGCCTGAGGTTCATGGCGTCGCTAAGAGCAGACACGACTGAATTACTTCACTTTCACTTTCATGCATTGGAGCAGGAAATGGCAACCCACTCCAGTATTCTTGCCTGGAGAATCCCAGGGATGGGGGAGCCTCGTGGGCTGCTGTCTATAGGGTGGCACAGAGTCAGACACGACTGAAGCGACTTAGCAGCAGCAGCAGCATGGAGCGAGCTGAGGAGAGCTGAGCTAAGGATGGCGAAGCTACTGAGAGCTGAGCTAAAGAGGGAAAAGCTACGGAGAGCGAAGGAGGGCTTGGGCTTCCCTGGTGGCTCAGACGGTAAAGCGTCTGCCTGCAATATGGGAGACCTGGGTTCGATCCCTGGGTTGGGAAGATCCCCTGGAGAAGGAAGTGGCAACCCACTCCAGTATTCTGGGCTGGAAAATTCCATGGACAGGGGAGCCTGGTTGGCCACAGTCCACGGGGTCTCAAAGAGTCGGTCACAACGGAGAAACTTCACTTTCACTTTTCACTTTCGAGGGATAAGGAGGGCAGAGTTAAGGAGATTTGTTCTTGCCTGGAGAATCCCAGGCATGGGGGAGCCTGATGGGCTGCCATCTATGGGATCACAGAGAGTCGGACACGACTGAAGTGACTTAGCAGCAGCAGCAAGGAGAGCTGGGGTTTGGAGAGCTGGGCCAACGAGAGCTAAGGAGCACTTAGATGAGGAGAGATAAACTAAGGAAACTAAGGAGAGCTAAGCTGAGGACTGCTGAGCTAAGAGGAGCTTATGGAGAGCTCATTGAGGGAGCTGAACTAAGGAGGGCTAAGCTAAGCAAGTCTGAAGTGGACTGGAGAGCTAATTAATTAGGAGAGCTAATTAAGCAGAGCTTCCCTAAGGAGAGCAACACTAAGTAGAGTTGAGCTATGTCAACGAGACCTAAGTAAGGATAGCTAAGCTAGGAGTCTAAGAAAACTAAGATCATGGCAACTGTTCCCATTATTTCATGGCAAATAGATAAGGAAACAGTGGAAAGAGTGACAGCCTTTATTTGGAGGGACTCCAAAATCACTGCAGATGGTGACTGCAGCCTTGAAATTAAAAGACGCTTACTCCTTGGAGGGAAAGTTGTGACCAACTAGACAGCATATTAAAAAGTAGACATTACTTTGCCAACAAAAGTCCATCCAGTCAAGGCTATGGTTTTCCAGTGGTCATGTGAGAGTTGGACTATAAAGAAAGCTGTATGGATGTGAGAGTTGGACTGTGAAGAAAGCTGAGTGCTGAAGAATTGATGCTTTTGAGCTGTGGTGTTGGAGAAGACTCTTGGGAGTCCATTGGACTGCAAGGAGATCAACCAGTCCATCGTAAAGATCAGTCCTGGGTGTTCATTGAAAGGACTGATGTTGAAGCTCAAACTCCAGTACTTTGGCCACCTGATGTGAATAGCTGACTCATTTGAAAAGACCCTGTTGCTGGGAAAGATTGAGGGCAGGAGGAGAAGGGGACAACAGAGGGTGAGGTGGCTGGATGGCATCACCGACTTGATGGACATGAATTTGGGTGAACTCCGAGAGTTGGTAATGGACAGGGAGGCCTGGTCTTCTGAAATTCATGGGGTCGCAAAGAGTCAGGCACCACTGAGCGACTGAACTGAACTGAACCGAGTGCTGAAGAATTGAGGTTTTTGAACTGTGGTGTTGGAGAAGACTCTTGTGAGTCCCTTGGCCTGCAAGGAGATCCAACCAGTCCATCCTAAAGGAGATTAATCCTGAGTGTTCATCAGAAGGACTGAGGTTGAAACTGAGTCTCCAATAATTTGGCCACCTGATGCAAAGAAATAACTCATTTGAAAAGACCCTTATGCTGGAAATATTGAAAGTGGGAGAAGATGAGGACGATAGAGAGTGAGATGACTGGATGGCATCACTGACCAGATGGACATGAGTTTGGAAAAGCTCCTGAGAGTGGTAATGAGCAGGGAGGCCTGGCATGCTGCAGCCCATGGGTCGCAAAGATTGGAACATACCTGAGTGACTGAACTGAACCGGTTGATTGTATCATTTAAAGTTTGTGTTTCCTTGTTAATTTTCTGTTTGGTTAATCTATCTATAGGTGTGAGTGGGGTATTACAGTCTCCCACTCTTATTGCGTTGCTGTTAATTGACACTTTCATACTTGTTAACCTTTGCCCTATGTATTGAGGTGCTCCTATGTTGGTGCATACATGTTTATAATTGCCTATATTTTCTTCTTGGATTGATCCTTTGATCAATATGTAGTGTCCTTCTTTGTATCTTCTCAAGGCCTTTATTTCAAAGCGTATTTTATCTTACATGAGTACTGCTACTCCTGCTTTCTTTTGGTCTCCATTTGTTTGAAATATCCTTTTCCAGCCCTTCACTTTCACTCCGTATGTGTCCTTGGATTGAGGTGGGTCTCTCGTAGACAGAACATATAAGGGCCTTGTATTTGCACCTGTTTTACAACACTTCTTTTGTCACGATTCTATCCATTTGTCCACCCTTCTATACAATCATCAATCGGTCAGTTTCCTTGGTGCATTTTCCAGTAAATTGCAGACATCAGTATGTCTCTCCGTAGGTATTTCAGCAAGCCTACCATTAAGCAGTGAGCCATGCTTTGTTTACAGCAATTTTCTTTGGATATAAACTTTATATACAATGAAATACACCAATCCGTTTTTTCCCCAGTCATGTTGCTTTTAATTGAGGTACAGTTGATTTACAATGTTGTGTTACTTTCTGCTTTACAGCAAAGTGATTCAGTTACACACATGCATGTGTATATGTACATTGTGTGTGTGTCTGTGTGTGTGTGTGTGCACATTCTTTTATTTAGGTCTTTCTTTCTTTCTTTCTTTCTTTCTTTCTTTCTTTGTCTACTCTGTGTGGTATGCAGCATCAGTTGCCTGACCAGGGATTGAACCTGCATCCCTCAAGTGGAAGTGTGGACTGGCAGGGAAGTCGCACATATATTCTTTGTATTATGATTTATCATAGGATATGGAATATAATTCTCTGTCCTCTACAGAAGTAACTAGTCCATCCATTCCATACACTCTAGTTTATATACCTTAACCTCAGTCTCTTCCTCCCTATTCTCTCTGGCTGGAAGCCACAAGTCTGTTCTCCAAGTCCATGAGGGTGTTTCTGTTTCATACATATGTTCATTGTGTCGTATCTTCAGTTCCACTTTTAAGTGATTTTTGGTGTTTGTCTTTCTCTGTGTAACTCAGTTCACTTAGTACGATCATCTCTCACTTCACTTAGTATGATCATCTCTCAGTCCATGCATGCTGCCTCAAAAGGCCTTATTGTTGTAGCTGTTCAGATTCTTGGATCCTTTTAACCATACACAGGGATATTCACCGTGAGAAGGCAATGGCACCCCACTCCAGTACTCTTGCCTGGAAAATCCCATGGATAGAGGAGCCTGGTGGGCTGCCGTCCATGGCGTCGCACAGAGTCGGACACGACTGAAGCCATGCGATCGCTAAGAGTCGGACACGACTGAGCAACTTCACTTTCCCTTTTCACTTTCATGCATTGGAGAAGGAAATGGCAACCCACTCCAGTGTTCTTACCTGGAGAATCCCAGGGATGGCAGAGCCTGGTGGGCTGCCGTCCATGGCGTCGCACAGAGTCGGACACGACTGAAGCGACCTAGCAGCAGGGATATTCATCTGTGGTTATTTTTATGAATACATTATTAAAATGTCTTCAGTATACCACTGGGATAGTACGTCGATTTTGAGGCTATATTAGGATTTTGTATGTATATGTCAGTCAGTTCTGTTCAGTCGCTCAGTCTTGTCTGACTCTTGTTACCCCATGGAATGTAGGATGCCAGACTTCCCTATTCATCACCAACCCCTGGAACTTGCTCAACCTCGTGTCCATCAAGTGGGTGATGCCATCCAACCATCATCCTCTGTCGTCCCCTTCCCCTCCAGCCTTCAATCCCAGCATCAGGGTCTTTTCCAATGACTCATTTCTTTGGATCAGGTGACTAAATATTGGAGTTTGAGCTTCAGTATCAGTTCTTCCAGTGAATATTCAGGACTGATTTCATTTAGGATTGACTAGTTTGAGTTCCTTGCAGTCTGTGTATGGGTAAGGATAAATATTTATTGTGCTTCACTGCCCTCTCCTGGAGAAAAAAAAGAATGCTCGTGAATGAAATTATAAAATCCAGATGTATTCGCTCGTATGTAAATGTGTGTATGAATAAATACTTACTGTGCTTTTCCTGCCCTCTCTTGGAGATATAGAAGAATGCTTATGTATGTAATTAATAAATCCAGATATAGTCCTCACATGTAGGAAAAGATACTGGCTAGCTTTATTAAAAATTCATACATGCTTATACCCGGAAATGTAAAGTTGCCAGAAAATATAAAAAAGAGAAAACAATCAGCTATGATCTCACTTTACCATTGGCTCAGAATTCTGACTTCCTGTAATGGGGAGATAAGGTTGTGCTACTTCTTTTAATATAAATTCATCTTTTGTGCTATTTGAATGCTAACATTCAACTTGGTTTTGATCCTTGATTCTTGCTTGGTGCAGTACAGTTCAGTTGCCCAGTCGTGTCCGACTCTTTGTGACCCCATGAATCGCAGCATGCCAGGCCTCCCTGTCCATCACCATCTCCCGGAGTTCACTCAGACTCACATCCATCGAGTCCATGATGCCATCCAGCCATCTCATCCTCGGTTGTCCCCTTCTCCTCCTGCCCCCCAATCTCTCCCAGCATCAGAGTCTTTTCCAATGAGTCAACTCTTCGCATGAGGTGGCCAAAGTACTGGCACTTCAGCTTCAGCATCATTCCTTCCAAAGAAATCCCAGGGTTGATCTCCTTCAGAATGGACTGGTTGGATCTCCTTGCAGTCCAAGGGACTCTCGAGAGTCTTCTCCAACACCGCAGTTCAAACGCATCAATTCTTCGGCGCCCAGCTTTCTTCACAGTCCAACTCTCACATCCATACATGACCACAGGAAAAACCATAGCCTTGACTAGATGGACCTTAGTCGGCAAAGTAGTGTCTCTGCTTTTGAATATACTATCTAGGTTGCTCGTAACTTTTCTTCCAAGGATATACTATCTAGGTTGCTCATAACTTTTCTTCCAAGGAGTAAGTGTCTTTTAATTTCGTGGCTGCAGTCACCATCTGCAGTGATTTTGGAGCCCCCAAAATAAAGTCTGACACTGTTTCTTCTGTTTTCCCATCTATTTCCCATGAAGTGATGGGACCAGATGCCATGATCTTTGTTTCCTGTATGTTGAGCTTTAAGCCAACTTGTTCGCTCTCCTCTTTCACTTCCATCAAGAGGCTTTTAGCGCCTCTTCACTTTCTGCATAAGGGTGGTGTCATCTGCATATCTGAGGTTATTGATATTTCTCCCGGCAATCTTGACTCCAGCTTGTGTTTCTTCCAGTCCAGCGTTTCTCATGATGTACTCTGCATATAAGTTAATTAAGCAGGGTGACAATATACAGCCTTGACGTACTCCTTTTCCTATTTGGAACCAGTCTGTTGTTCCATGAACAGTTCTAACTGTTGCTTCCTGACCTGCATACAGATTTCTCAAGAGGCGGGTCAGGTGGTCTGGTATTCCCATCTCTTCCAGAATTTTCCACAGTTGATTGTGATCCACACAATCAAAGGCTTTGGCATAGTCAACAAAGCAGAAATAGATGTTTTTCTGGAACTCTCTTCCTTGGTTAGCTTATCTTTAAGCCTTTCAGTTCAGTTCAGTTCAGTTCAGTCACTCAGTCATGTCTTTAAGCCTTCAGTTTTACAGATACCTAGTAATTGGATCCTCTGTTTAGAGACTGATTACTTCAATATTTTGTTTTTCTTTTTTTTTTCCATTTTCGTTATGATTTTTAAAATGTTGCATGTCTTGGCTGCAGTACATAATGTTGCAATGAAGATTGGAGCACATGTATCTTTTGAAATTAAGGTTTTCTCCAGGAATATGCCCAGGAGTGGTGTGGCTGGGTCATATGGTAATTCTTTTCTTAGTTTTCTTAAGGAGGTCCCCTAGTGTTCACCATAGTGGCTCTACCAGTTTACGTGCCCACTGACAGTGCAAGAGGGTTGCCTGTTCACCACACACTCTCCATAAATTATTTTTTGTAGAACTTTTGGTGATGGCTTTTCCGACTGGTGTGAAGTAATACCTCTTTGCAGTTCTGATGTGCATTTCCCTAATAGTCATGTTGACCATCTTTTCATGTGTATCGTCACGATCTGTATGTCTTCTTTAGAAAAATGTCCATTTAGATCTCCCCATTTTTTTGTTAAGTTTGTTTTCTTTTATTGGTAGTGGCCTATTTTTTACATTTTGGAGAATAATGTCTTGATAACTAATGAGATTTGTACCTTTGTACAGGAGGCAGTGGTCAAGAACATCGCCCAGAAAATAAATGCAAAAAAAAAAAAAAAAAGGCAAAATGGTTCTCTGAGGAGGCCTTACAAATAGCTGAGAAAAGAAGAGAAATGAGAAAATAAAGCAAAGGAGAAAATGAAAGATATACCCATCTGAATGCAGAGTTCCAAAGAATAGCAGGGAAAGATAAGAAATCGTTCGTCAGTGATCAACACACAGAAAGAGATGAAAATATTACAATGGGAAAAATGAGATCTCTTCAAGAAAATTAGAGATCCCAAGGGGACATTTCATCAAAGATGAGCACAATATAGGACTGAAAATGTATGGACCTAACAGAAGCAGAAGATATTAAGAAGAAGAGGCAAGAATACACAGAGGATCTGTACAAGAAAGACCTTCATGACCCAGATAAACATGATGGTGTGATCAGTCAGCTAGAGTCAGACAACCTGGAATGTGAAGTCAAGTGGGCACTGGGAAGCATCATGCTGTACAAAGCTAGTGGAGGTGATGGAACTCCAGGTGAGCTATTTCAAATCCAAGAAGACGATGCTGTGAAAGTGCTGCACTCGGTATCCTGGCAAATCTGGAAGTCTCAGCAGTGGCCACAGGACTGGAAAAGGTCAGTTTTCATTCCAATTGCAAAGAAAGGTACTGCCAAAGAATGTTCAGACTATCAGTTCAGTTCAGTTCAGTCACTCAGTTGTTTCTGACTCTTTGTGACCCTATGAACCACAGCAAACCAGGCTTCCCTGTCCATCACCAACTCCCAGAGTCCACCCAAACCTATGTCCATTGAGTCCGGTGATGTGATCCAACCATCTCATCCTCTGTTGCCCCCTTCTCCTCCTGCCCTCAATCTTTCCAGCATCAGGGTCTTTTCAAATGAGTCAGCTCTTTGCATCAGGTGGCCAAAGTATTGGAGTTTCAGCTTCAACATCAGTCCTACCGATGAACACCCAGAACTGATCTCCTTCAGGATGGACTGGTTGGATCTCCTTGCAGTCCAAGGGACTCTCGAGAGTCTTTTCCAACACCACAGTTCAAAAGCATCAATTCCTTGGTGCTCAGCTTTCTGTATAGTCCAACTCTCACATCCCCATACACGGCCACTTGAAAAACCATAGCCTTACTAGATGGACCTTTGTTGACAACGTAATGTCTCTGCTTTTTAACACACATTTGCAATTATCTCACATG
Source organism: Capra hircus (assembly GCF_001704415.2). Taxonomy (NCBI): domain Eukaryota; kingdom Metazoa; phylum Chordata; class Mammalia; order Artiodactyla; family Bovidae; genus Capra; species Capra hircus. The sequence continues at coordinate 10,960 of NW_017216244.1, forward strand.
CTAGGAAAGTAATGCTCAAAATTCTCCAAGCCAGGCTTCACAGTACGTGAACCGTGAACTTCCAGATGTTCAAGCTGGAGATAGAAAGGCAGAGGAATCAGTGATCAAATTACCAACATCTTCTGGATCATCAAAAAAGGAAAGAGAGTTCCAGGAAAACATCGACTTTGCTTTTGACTGCACCAAATCCTTTGACCGTGTGGATCACAATAAACTGTGGAAAATTCTTAAAGAGATGGGAATACCAGACCATGTGGCATGCCTCCTGAGAAATCTGTATACAGGTGAAAAACCAACAGTTAGAACTGAATATCGAACAACAGACTGGTTTCAAATCGGGAAAGGAGTACACAGAGGCTATATATTGTCAACCTGCTTATTTAACTTATATGCAGAGTACATCATGTGAAATGCCACACTGGATGAAGCACAAGCTGGAAACAAGTTTGCTGGGAGAAAAATAAGTAACCTCAGATATGCAGATGACACCACCCTATGGCAGAAAGTGAAGAAGAAACTAAAGAGCCTCTCAATGAAAGTGAAAGAGCAGAGTGAAAAAGTTGGCTTAAAACTCAACATTCAGAAAACTGAAATCATGGCATCCAGTCCCATCACTTCATGGCAAACAGATGGTGAAACCAATGGAAATAGTGAGAGACTATTTTTGGAGCTCCCAAATCACAACAGATGGTGACTGCAGCCATGAAATTAAAAGTTATATGCTCCTTGGGAGAAAAGCTATGAGCAACCTGTACAGCATATTAAAAAGCAGAGACATTACTTTGCTGACAAAGATCCGTCTTGTCAAAGCTATGGTTTTTCCAGTAGTCATGTATAGATGTGAGAGCTGGACCGTAAAGAAAGCTGAGCGCCGAAGAATTGATGTTTTTGAACTGTGGTGTTTGAGAAGACTCTTGAGAGTCCTTGGACTGCAGGGAGATCCAACCAGTTCATCCTAAAGGAAACCAGTCCTGATGTTCATTGGAAGGAATGTTGCTGAAGCTTAAATAAAAGTCCAATAATTTGGACACCTGATGAGAAGAAGTGACTCACTGGAAAGACCCTGAAGTTAGAAAGGTTGAAGGTGGAAGGAAAAGGAGACGACAGAGGATGAGATGCTGGATGACATCACTGACACGACGGACATGAGTTTGAGGAAACTCCTGGGAATTGTCAATGGAAAGGAAACCTGGCGTGCTGCAGTACATGGGATCGCAAAAGTCGGACACGTCTGAGTGACTGACCTGAACTGAACTAATGAGACCATCTGTGTAGCACAGGAAACTGTCCTCAGTGCTCTTTGGTGACCTACCTAGAAAGGAAATTTTTAAATGGATATATATATATATATATACACACACACACACACACACACACACACAGACACAGATACACACAGTTGATTTACTTTTCTGTACAGTGGAAAGTAACACATTGTAAAGCTACTACACGTATACCTACTGTAGGCTCCATTTATAGGAAGGTCTAGATAAGGCCAAACTCATCTATACTTATAGAACCGAGCACAGGATTTGTATGGATAAGGGCAGTGTGTGGAAGGAGCTCAAAGATTTTCTAGGATGATAGGGGAAAAAGATATTGCCGTGAACATCATATATACTCATAATTTTGCCATTATTGCATAAAATTCTGCAATGTAAATTCCAAACAGGTCTGGTTAAGTGGCCATGCATTTATAAGTTTACTAGACATTGTCACATTGTTCTTCAAAGTTTCATCACTTTATGCTTTCACAGAAATGCATGAGCCCTCATTTTCTAGTCTCATCCTCAATTCAGCGGAAAATTTTGATATCTTTCAACTTTCTTATTGAAATTTTTGCATTTTCTTGGTGAGAAATCGTATTCCATTAATTTTTGGTTTGCATTTCTGTTACTATTACCAGATAATATTCTTAATTATTACCAATTAACTTCAAAATGTCTTCGTTTTTTTGGTAATTTTTTTCTTTCTTTTCTTTTTTCTGGGTAATTTGTATTTCTTTGTACCTTTTGTTTACTTTCATGTTTTTCTAATATTAGATTTTTTCATCTTATTTTGGACTCTGCATAAATTAGGTAAATGAACCCTTTGCCAGCTCTCTTCCAAATATTTCTCAATCGTCCATTTTATAGTTCATTGTTTATTGACCCACGCAGGAATTTTACTAAAAAGAAAAAGTATGTAAAATTTCCCTTTTAGCTTCAAAGGTCATGTAAAGTAAAATTTAAATAACAGACAAAAATCTCTAGGACACTAGAGTGTGTGGTTAAAAGAATTGGAGGGGGGCAACTCTGAATTCACCTGGCTGCCTTTCCACACGTACTTTTCAAAAAGCTTTCCACATTAGCCTTATGTGTG
>NW_017216245.1:0-13320 GCF_001704415.2 Capra hircus
GAGCCTAGGTCTGTCAGGAAAATTCTTGGCTTTGACGGGATCCCACCCAGTGTGTGAACCTGCATACCCGACTAGGGCACAGGCACTGTTTTGCTCGAGTGGGTCCTGGAGGGGGTGCAGGATTTTTGGAGCTTAAAAAATCCATCCAATTTGTCTTTTTTTTTTTTACCGTCGGAGAGAACGAGTTTGTTTCCTTCCACCTTTGGCAGTGTGGAGGGAAGAGGGCACCACCCTCTCCCAAAGGGACATAGGGCCTACCAGGGAGAGAAAGGCCCCTTGAGGAGCTGAGCCCAGGTAGGCAGCCAGTGATGTCAAGCACACTCCGCTGCTTGCTTCTTATGGCACTCCACGATCTGCTAGGAAATGTCTTTGCAAGGATCTCAAAGGGAAGGGGAGATACATGGCCCTGTCTCTGGAACTTCAGTCCTCTGAGCAGATCTGGAGGTCTTGAGTTGTATACAAACCTGTTCTTCCAATAGAGGCTTGCAAACACACCCCGGGTGGTTGCCTCTTCTTCCCGAAGAAGTCTTTCTTTCCCCAATGCTGCGAACTCCTGTCCCAACCTCCAAGAATAGTGCTTCTTGCCATTCCTTTTCTTAGAGGCAGTTATCCCTGAGCTTGGGCCGTAGAGACTAGCCCCACACTCACAGGGAAAGGCAAAGACTCCTCCATACATCTCCTCTATCCCTTTGCTCTGGAGGAGAGCTCTAGTGAGCCTAGGTCTTTCAGGAAAATTCTTGGCTTGGACAGGATTCTCACCCTGTTTGTGAACCTGCATACCCAACCAGGGGCCACAGAGCACTGTTTCAGTAAAGTGGGCCCCTGAAAGGGTGCAGCCTAGCAAGAGCTTGAAAAATCCATTTCAATTGCTGTTTTTGTACCTCTGACAGAGCGAGCTTGGCTCCACCTTTGGCAGTGAGGAGAAAAGAGGGCATGACACCCTCCCCAAGGGGACATGGGGCCTACTTCGAGAGGAAAGGCCCCTTGTGGAGCTGAGGCCAGGAAGGCACACAGTCGTGTCAAACACACTCCACTGCTTGCTTCTTCAGGGGCACTCCGCTATCAGCTAGGAATGTCTTTGCAATGATCACAAAGGGAAGGGGAGATACAGGGCCCTGCTTCTGGACCTCCGGTGCTCTGAGCAAATCTCGAGGTCTCCCGTTGTTGGTCAAGGTCAAGGTCAAGTTCAAGTTCAAGGTCAAGGTCAAGTTTCAAGTCAAGTTCAAGTTCAAGTTCAAGCTCAAGGTGAAGTTTAAGTTCAAGTTCAAAAGTTCAAAAGGTCAAGTTCAGGGTCAAGTTCAAGTCAAAGGTCAAGTTCAAGTTCAAGTCAAGTCAAGGTCAAGGTCAAGTTCAAGTTCAAGTTGAAGTTCAAGGTTTCAAGTTGAAGTTCAAGTTCAAGTTCAAGTTGAAGTTCAAGTTCAAGTCAAGTTCAAAGTTCAAAGTTCAAAGTAAGTTCAAGGTTCAAGTTAAGTCAAGTCAAGTTCAAGGTCAAGGTCAAGTTCAAGTTCAAGCAAGTTCAAGTTCAAGTCAAGGAAGTTCAAGTTCAAGTTCAGTTCAATGTTAAGGTCAAGTCAAGTTCAAGTCAAGAAGTTCAAGTTCAAGTTCAAGTTCAAGTCAAGTCAAGTTCAAGTCAAGTTCAAGTTCAAAAGTTCAAGTTCAAGTTCAAGTTCAAAGTCAAGTTCAAGTTCAAGTCAAGTTCAAGTTCAAGTCAAGGTCAAGTTCAAGGTCAAGTTGAAGTTGAAGTTCAAGTTCAAGTTCAGTTCAAGGTCAAGTTCAAGTTGAAGTTCAAGGTCAAGCCAGTTCAAGTTCAAGTTCAAGGTCAAGGTTAAGTTCAAGGTCAAGGTCAAGCCCAAGTTCAAGTTCAAGGTCAAGGTCAAAGGTCACAAGGGGCAGGGCAAGGCCAAGCCCAAACCAAGGCAAGGGCAACCAACGCCAAGGGCAAGGCCAAGGCCCAGGCCAAGGCAAAGGCCAAGGCCCAAAAGCGACGCCCAAACCCCGTAACGCCTGACAAAAGGCAGAAGCCACTAGGCCCCTGTGGCAGAGGAAGCCACTGAAGGCAGCAAGGCCACAGAGCTCCCGCGACTCCCATTCCCACATGAAGATGTGAGGATAAAGGGCCTCATCCCAGCAAAGCACCCGCTCCCACCACCCCCCAACCCCGCCCGCCCCCGCAGCACGCCCCCTGAAACAACACTGTCTCCCAGAAAAGAGAACGGAGAAGCATGTGTGTGCCAAAGGAGCAAGATGAACGAACGATGCCACGCCCTCCGAATTTGGGCACACCTGACGCCTCGGAACCCGGCCTGGCCGATGGTCCAGCGTTCTCGGTGGGAGGGGGGTCAACACATTGGCCGAGAGCCTTGCTCAGGCACCCGCAAATCCCCTGAGATGTGATCGACCACAGGACCGAGGGCAAACGTACCGCTTGAGGTGCTGGAGGAGCCGGACGAAGACATGGTGGGAGAGGCACACGGGCACGCTGCAGACTGCTGGCTGAGTGGGCGGGGACCCAGCAGCTCAGGACTCTGGAGAACAGGAGGCGTCTCCGCCACCATTGACGTCATAGGGTTTGGGTGGGTAGATGGAGGGGCGCCCCTGCCTCTTTCCAAGCAGAGACCCTGGACGGAGTCCCGTGGAGCGAGTGGGCTTTTCCCGGGCACGGCTGTGCCCTGGACCGCCAAGATCCCCGTTGGGGTGGGCGGCAGTTCGGGGCTTTGGTTTGTGGCCCTCCTCGAGCGGGGGTGGGTTCAACCCGAGTGGATCAATCAGGGGCCCTCACAGTGCCAAGGGAACTCACGCCAGGAACGCCCTAGGTCCCTTTGAATTGGCCACCAACGCCCCTTTCCAGCCTGCCTTGCTCTGAGATTTCCGCCTTTTCCATTCCACAGGTCCCTGGTCCTCGACTGTCCCCGCTGGCTCCTCCGAGGCATTCCGGGACACCAGACGCTCTCTCCAGCGCCTCCACCTAGATCCTCGCTGTCCTCGCTCCGTTTCCCATGCCCCTCCCAACTCCTCCGTGGCTCTTGCATCCTTTCCCTACAGCAGTTCCAGAGTGCCCCGCGAGGGTTTTGAGTTGCCTGGAGCCCAAGGCTCCGGCCAGAGACCTGAGGGGCCAGCGTCTGGACTGGCAGCTAAAGCCATTTGGGGCTTTTCTCACGTGGAGCCTGAGGCCCGCACCTCCGCGGCAACCCCAGCGCGAGTGCCCTGGAGATACCCGCCAAGGGACAGTGTATCCTACTGTGGGGAAGGAGTTCCTGTTTTCCCTGCACTGGTTCGACTTTCACGCCGAGGATCGACTCACACCATGGTGGCAAGTGGAATAGCCTTGTGGGAAAGCCTCATGGGAAAGACTCCAGGGAAAGCCACAGATTCCTTGATCCACGAGAAGGGAAGCGTGACACTGCTGCTACCGCTCGGGAGGAAAGCGCACGTGCATGACCCCACTCGAGCCGAGGACTGACGCAAGCTTGGGAGACTCCAGAAGTACGCCAAGATCCATGTCAGCACTGGAGAGGAATCCTCAGGTTCCGGTCCCGACTCCACACAAGGTCTTAGTCCCCGGCATCGACCGGAGAGGAATCCTGAGAGGCCCCCTAGCACCTCGCATGGGGACTGGCCTTTCCTGAGGTCACCAGAGCGGGTCCCTGAGGTCTCCGTCGTAACTCGAGAGCACCTGCCGCAACTCGAGAAAATCCAGGAGGTTCTCCCTCCAGGCGAGATGAGGCCCATTTCCGCTGAGGCGTCTCGAGGCTAATCACACCTAACCTCTGGAACTTCCAAAGGGTCCTTCACACCCTTGCTGCCAAGTCAAGAAGTTCTCCGACATACCCATATCCACTCGAGATGAAGGACGAGGTTCCCGCCCATATCCAGCGGAGCCCCGTTTCCGCCTCCGTAGCTCGAGAAGAGGGATCCTTTCCCTTGTCGTCGGAAAGAATTCCCGGCCTTCCCGTCGCATCTCAAGAGGAGGCGCTCTCCACAGGAAAGACGAGAGGAACTCCAGGGCCTTGCCAGCATTCCAAGAGTCCCCCAGATGTCTAAGTCCATTCCAGAAGAAACTGTTTTCCCTGCACTGCCTCGACGTTCACGCCGAGGATCGACTCACACCACCGTGGCACGTGGGACAGCCCTGTTGGAAAGCCTCGTGGGAAAGCCTCAATGGAAAGCGACAGATCCCTTGATCCACACGTCGGCAAGCGTGACACTGCTGCTGCAGGTCGTGAGGAAATGGCAGGTGCATGCCCCACACGAGATGAGAACTGACTCCCCTGGTGAGACTCCAGAAGTACGGAAAGATTCATGTCAGCACTGGAGAGGCATCCTCAGGGTCTGGCGCCCGACTCCACACAAGGTCTTAGGCTCTGGCATCGATGGGAGAGGAATCCCTAAAGGCCCCTGGTAACTCGCATGGGGACTGGCCTTTCCTGAGGCCACCAGAGCGGGTCCCTGAGGACCCGTCGTAACTCGAGAGCACCTGCCGCAACTGGGTAAAATCCAGGAGGTTCTCCCCTCCAGGCGGGATGAGGCCATTTCCTCTGAGGTGTCTGGAGGCTCATCACACCTAACCTCTGGAAATTAAAAAGGGTCCTTGCTGCAACTCAAGAAGTTCCCCGACATACCCGTCTCCACACGAGAGGAAGCACGAGGGGTCCCGCCCACATTCAGAGGAACCCCGTTTCCGAGATGAAGGATCCTATCCTGCTTAGTCAGGAAAGATTTTTCGGCGTTCCCATGGCATCTCAAGAGCAAGGGTTCTCAATAGGAAAGGCAAGAGGAACTCCAGGGTCGTGCCACCATTTCAAGAGTCCCCCAGATGTCTCAGTCCATTTTAGAGGAACCCGTTTTCCCAGCACTGCCTCAACTTTCACGCCGAGGATCCACTCACACCATGGTGGCATGTGGGACAGCCCTGTGAGAAAGCCTCGAGGGAAAGCCACAGATCCCTTGATCCCCGGGACGGGAAGCGTGACACATCTGCTACACTGTCCCTGAGGTCACGGTCGTATGTCGAGAGTACCTGCCGCAACTCGAGAAAATCCAGGAGGTTCTCTGCTCCAGTCGAGATGAGGCCCATTTCCTCTGCGGCGTCTCGAGAGTAATCACAACTAAACTCTGGAACTTCCAAAGTGTCCTAAACACCCTTGCTAAAACTCAAGAAGTTCCCCGACATACCCGTCTCCACTCCAGAGGAAGCACGAGGGTCCGGCCAACCGCCAGAGGAGCTCCGTTTCCTCCTCCAAGCTCGAGATGAGGGATCCTTCCCTGCTTCCTCGGGAAAGAATTCCCGACGTTTCGACGCATCTCAAGAGGAGGCTCACTGCACAGGAAAGGCGAGAGGAACTCATGGGTCGTGCCACCATTCCAAGAGTCCCCCAGATGTCTCAGTCCATTCCAGAGGATCCTGTTTTCCCTGCACTGCTTCGACTTTCACGCTGAGGATCGACTCACACCTGGTGGCACGTGTGACAACCCTGTGGGAAAGCCTCGTGGGAAAGCCTCGGGGAAAGCCACAGATCCCTTAATCCACGCGACGGGAAGCGTGACACTGCTGCTACAGCACGGGAGGAAAGCGCACGTGCATGCCCCTACTCGAGACGAGAACTGACTCCCCTGGGGAGACTCCAGAAATACCCCAAGATGCATGTCAGCCCTGGAGAGGAATCCTCAAGTTCCGGCACCGAATTCACACAAGGTCGTAGGCCCCGGCATCGACGGAGAGGAATCCCGAGAGGCCCCTGAGCAACGAGCATGTGGACTGGCCTTTACTGAGTCCATCAGAGCGGGTCCCTGAGGTCCCCGTCATAAGTCGAGAGCACCTGCCCCAACTCGAGATAATCCAGGAGGTTCTCCTCTCCAGGCAAGATGAGGCCCATTTCCGCTGAGGCGTCTTGAGGCTAATCACACCTAACCTCTGGAATTTCCAAAGGGTCCTTCACACCCTTGCTGCAACTCAAGAAATTCTCCGACATACCCGTCTGCACTCGAGAGGAAGCACGAGAGTCCCACCCATATCCAGAGGAGCCCCATTTCTGCCTCTTAGCTCCAGAGGTGGGATCCTTTCCGTGCGTTGTCTGGAAATAATTCACCGAGTTCCCGTCGCAATTCAAGAGGAGGCGCTCTCCACAGGAAAGGCGAGAGGAACTCCAGTGTCGTGCCACCATTCGCAGAGTCCCCCAGATGTCTCAGTCCATTCCCGGGAAACCTGTTTCCCTGCACTGCCTCGACTTTCAAGCCGAGGATCGACTCACACCACGGTGGCACGTGGGACAGCCCTGTGGGAAAGCTTCTTGGGAAGCCTCGTGTGAAAGCCTCGAGGGAAAACCACAGATCCCTTGATCCACGTGAAGGAAAGCGTGACATTGCTGCTACAGCTCGGGAGGAAAGCCCACGTGCAAGCCTCCCCTCGAGACGAGGACTGACTCCCCCGGGAGACCTCAGAAGTACCCCAAGATCCATGTCAGCACCGGAGAGGAATCCTCAGGTTCTGGCACCGACTCCACACAAGATCTTAGGCCCCGGCATAGACGGGAGAGGAATACCGAGAGGCCGTCGAGCAACTCGCATGGGGCCTGGCCTTTCCTGAGGGCACCAGAGCGGGTCCCTTAGGTCCCCATCGTAAGTCGAGGGCACCTGCCGCAACTCGAGAAAAATCCAGGAGGTTCTACCCTCCAGGCGAGATGAGGCCCATTACCGCTGAGGCGTCTCGAGGCTAATCACACCTAACCTATGGAACTTACAAAGGGTCCTTCATGCCCTTGCTGCAATTCAAGAAGCTCCCCCACATACCCGTCTTCACTCGAGAGGAAGCCCGAGAGTCCCGCCCACATCCAGAGGAGCCCCGTTACTGCCTCCTAGCTCGAGAGGAGGGATCCTTTCAGTGAGTGGTCGGTCAAGTATTCCCGGAGTTCCCGTCTCATCTCAAGAGGAGGCGCTCTCCACAGGAAAGGCGAGAGGAACTCCAGATTCGTGCACCCATTCCCAGAGGCCCCCAGATGTCTCAGTCCATTCCATGGAAACCTGTTTCTCCTGCACTGCCTCGACTTTCTAGCCTAGGATCGACACACAACACAGTGGCACGTGGGACAGCCCTTTGGGAAAGTCTCGTGGGAAAGCCTCGAGGAAAAGACTCGTGGCAAAGCCTCGAGGGAAAGCCGCAGATACCTTGATCCACGCGAAGGAAGAGTGACACTGCTGCTACAGCTCGGGAGGAAAGCGCACGTGCATGCCCCCACTCGAGATGAGGACTGAATCCCGTGGGGAGACTGGAGAAGTACCCCAAGATCCTTGTCAGCACTGCAAAGGAATCCTCAGGTTCCGGCACCGACTCCACACAAGGTCTTAGGCCCTGGCATCGACGGGAGAGGAACCCCGAGAGGGCCCTGAGTAACTCGCATGGGGACTGGTCTTTACTGAGGCCACCAGAGCGGGTCTCTGAGGTCCCTGTCGTAAGTCGAGAGCACCTGCCGGCAACTCGAGAAAATCCAGGAGGTTCTCCCCTCCAGGCGAGATGAGGTCCATTTCCGCAGAGGCGACTCGAGGCTTATAACACCTGACCTCTGGAACTTCCAAAGGGTCCTTCACACCCCTTGCTGCAACTCAAGAAGTTCCCCGACATACCCGTCTCCACTTGAGAGGAAGCACGAGAGTCCCGCCCACATCCAGAGGAGCCCCGTTTCCGCCTCCTAGCTCGAGAGGAGGGATCCATTCCCTGTGTGCTCGGGAAAGAATTCCCGGAGTTCCCGTCGCATCTCAAGAGGAGGCGCTCTCCACAGGAAGGCGAGAGGAACTCCAGTATCAGGCCCCATTCCCAGAGTCCCCCAGATGTCTCAGTCCATTCCAGGGAAACCTGTTTTTCCAACACTGCCTCGACTGTCAAGCCGAGGATCGACTCACACAACGGTGGCACGTGGACAGCCCTGTGGGAAAGCCTCGTGGGAAAGCCTCGTGGAAAAGCCTCGAGGGAAAGTCACAGATCCCTTGATCCACGCGAAGGGACGCGCGACACTGCTGCTACAGCTCGGAAGGAAAGCGCACGTGCATGCCCCCACTTGAGACGAGGACTGACTCCACTGGGGAGACTCCAGAAGTAACCCAAGGTCCATGCCAGCACTGGAGAGGAATCCTCAGGTTCCGGCACCGGCTCCACAGAAGATCTTAGGCCCCGGCATCGACGGGAGAGGAATCCCGAGAGGCCCCCGAGCAACTCGCATGGGACTGGCCTTTCCTGAGGAAACCAGTGCGGGTCCCTAGGGCCCCCGTCGTAAGTCGAGAGGCACCTTCCGCAACTCGAGAAAATCCAGGAGGTTCTCCCCTCCAGGCGAGATGAGGCCCATTTCCGCGGGGCGTCTCGAGTCTATTCACACCTAAACTCTGGAACTTCCAAAGGGTCCTTCACACCCTTGCTGCAACTCAAGATGTTCCCCGACATACCCGTCTCCACTCGAGAGGGAAGCACGAGAGTCCCGCCCACATCCAGAGGAGCCCCGTTTCCGCCTCCTAGCTCGAGAGGAGGGATCCTTTCCCTGCCTGCTCGGGAAAGATTTCCCAGCGTTTCCGTGGCATATCAAGAGGAGGAGCTCACCACGGGAAAGGCCAGAGGAACTCCAGGGTCGTGCCACCATTCCAGAGTCCCCCAGATATCTCAGTCCATTACAGGGAAACCTGTTTTCCCTGCACTGCGTCGGACTTTCAAGACGAGGATCGACTCACACCACGGTGGCACGTGGGACAGCCCTGTGGGAAAGCCACGTGGGAAAGCCTCGTGGGAAAGCCTCGTGGGAAAGCCTGGAGGGAAAGCCACAGATCCCTTGATCCACGCGAAGGGAAGCGCGACACTGCTGCTACAGCTCGGGAGGAAAGCGCACGTGCATGCCCCCACTTGTGACGAGGACAGACTCCACTGGTGAGACTCCAGAAGTACACCAAGATCCATGTCAGCACTGGAGAGGAATCCTCAGGTTCCGGCACCGACTCCACACAAGATCATAGGCCCTGGCAACGACGGGAGAGGAATCCCGAGAGGCCCATGAGCAACTCCCATGGGGACTGGCCTTTCCTGAGGCCACCAGAGCGGGTCCCTGAGGTCCCCTTCGTAAGTCGAAAGCACCTGCTGCAACTCGAGAAAATCCAGGAGGTTCTCCCCTCCAGGCGAGATGAGTCCCATTTCCGCCGAGGCGTCTCGAGGCTATTCACACCTAAACTCTGGAACTTCCAAAGGGTCCTTCACACCCTTGCTGCAACTCAAGAAGTTCCCCGACATTCCCGTCTCCACTCGAGAGGAAGCACGAGAGTCCCGGCCACATCCAGAGGAGCCCCGTATCCATCTCCTAGCTACAGAGGAAGGATCCTTTCCCTGCGAGTTCGGGAAAGTATTCCCGGCGTTCCCGTCCCATCTCAAGAGGAGGCGCTCTCCACAGGAAAGGCGAAAGGAACTCCAGGGTCGTGCCACCATTCCCAGAGTCAACCAGATATCTCCGTCCATTCCAGGGAAACCTGTTTTCCCTGCACTGCCTCGACTTTCAAGCCGAGGATCGACTCACACCACGGTGGCACGTGGGACAGCCCTGTGGGAAAGCCTCGTGGGAAAGCCTCTTGGGAAAGCCTCGTGGGAAAACCACAGATCCCTTGATCCATGCGAAGGGAAGCGCGACACTGCTGCTACAGCTCAGGAGGAAAGCGCACGTGCATGCCCCCACTCGAGACGAGGAATGACTCCCTTGGGGAGACTCCAGAAGTACCCCAAGATCCATGTCTGCACTGCAGAGGAATCCTCAGGTTCCGGCACTGACTCCACACAAGGTCTTAGGCCCCAGCATAGACGGGAGAGGAATCCCGAGAGGTCCCCGAGCATCTCGCATGGGGACTGGCCTTTCCTGAGGCCACCAGAGCGGGTCCCTGAGGTCCCCGTCGTAAGTCGAGAGCACCTGCCGCAACTCGAGAAAATCCAGGAGGTTCTCCCATCCAGGCGAGATGAGGCCCATTTTCGCTGAGGCGTCTTGAGGCTAATCACACCTACCTCTGGAACTTACAAAGAGGTCTTTCACACCCTTGCTGCAACTCAAGAAGTTCCCCGACATAACCGTCTCCACTCGAGTGTAAGCACGAGAGTCCCGCCCACATCCAGAGGAGCCCCGATTTCCGCCTCCTAGCTCGAGAGGAGGGATCCTTTCCCTGCGTGGTCGGGAAAGAATTCCCGGCATTTCCGTCGCATCTCAACAGGAGGCGCTCTCCACAGGAAAGGCGAGAGGAACTCCAGGGTCGTGCCACCAATCCCAGAGTCCTCCAGATGTCTCAGTCCATTCCAGGGAAACCTATTTTCCCAGCACTGCATCGACTTTCAAGCCGAGGATCGACTCACACCACGGTGGCACGTGGGACGGCCCTGTGGGAAAGCCTCGTGGGAAAGCCTCGTGGGAAAGCCTCATGGGAAAGCCTCGTGGGAAAGCCTCGAGGGAAAGCCACAGATCCCTTGATCCACGAGAAGGGAAGCGTGACACTGCTGCTACAGCTCGGGAGGAAAGCGCACGTGCATGCCCCCACTCGAGACGAGGACTGACTCCCCTGGGGAGACTCCAGAAGTACCACAAGATCCATGTCAGCACTGGAGAGGAATCCTCAGTTTCCGGCACCGACTCCACACAAGATCTTAGGCCCCGGCATCGACGGGAGAGGAATACTGAGAGGCCCCCGAGCAACTCGCATGGGGCCTGGCCTTTCCTGAGGCCACCAGAGCGGGTCCCTGAGGTCCCCGTCGTAAGTCGAGAACAGCTGCCCAAACACGAGAAAATCCAGGAGGTTCTCCCATCCGGGCGAGATGAGATCCAATTCCGCTGAGGCGTCTCGAGGCTTATAACACCTAAACTCTGGAACCTACAAAGGGTCCTTCACACCCATTGCTTGCAACTCAAGAAGTTCCCCGACATACCCGTCTCCACTCGAGAGGAAGCACGAGAGTCCTGCCCACATCCAGAGGAGCCCCGTTTCCGCCTCCTAGCTCGAGAGGAGGGATCCTTTCCCTGCGTGGTCGGGAAAGAATTCCCGGCGTTCCCGTCGCATCTCAAGAGGTAGGCGCTCTTCACAGGAAAGGCAAGAGGAAATCCAGGGTCGTGCCACCATTCCCAGAGTCCCCCAGATGTCTCAGTCCATTCAAGGGAAACCTGTGTTCCCTGCACTGCCTCGACTTTCAAGCCGAGGATCGACTCACACCACGGCGGCACTTGGGACAGCCCTGTGGGAAAGCCTCGTGGGAAAGCCTCGTGGGAAAGCCTCGAGGGAAAGCCCCTGATCCCTTGATCCTCGCGAAGGGAAGAGTGACACTGCTGCTACAGCTCGGGTAGGAAAGCGCACGTGCATGCCCCCACTCGAGACGAGGACTGACTCCCCTGGGGAGACTCCAGAAGAAGCCCAGGATCCATGTCAGCACTGGAGAGGAATGCTCATGACTGGCACCGACTCCACACAAGATCTTAGGCCCCGGCATCGTCGGGAGTGGAATCCCGAGAGGACCCCGAACAACTCGCATGGGGCATGGCCTTTCCTGAGGCCACCAGAGCGGGTCCCTGAGGTCCTCGTCATAAGTCGAGAGCACTTGCCGCAACTCGAGAAAATCCAGGAGGTTCTCCCCTCCAGGTCGAGATGAGGCCCATTTCCGCTGAGGCGTCTCGAGGCTAATCACACCTAACCTCTGGAACTTCCAAAGGGTCCTTCACACCCTTGCTGCAACTCAAGAAGTTCCCCGACATACCCGTTCCTCTTCACGTTCTGCCATAATGGTGGTGTCATCTGCATATCTAAGTTGATTGATATTTCTACCGGCAATCTTGATTCCAGCTTATGTATCTTCTATCCAGCATTTTCATGATGTACTCTGCATAGAAGTTAAATAACAGGGTGACAATATACAGCCTTGACATACTCCTTTTCCTTTTTGGAACCAGTCTGTGTTCCATGTCCTGCTCTAACTGTTGCTTCCTGACCTTCATCCAGATTTCTCAAGAGGCAGGTTAGGTGGTCTGGTATTCCCATCTCTTTCAGAATTGTAGCTAAAACAACAGTAAAAGGACCTTTCGATGTCAGGCCAAGGAATTGTGTTTCCAGTCATTGAGCCACACCTGATCACTGAGCACAAATTCATGAATCTGTTCCTCAAGGGGGAATGATATTCTTTTTATACAAACTTAGTTACCTGATTTATTACCTTACCTAATTGTTCCATCTGCTGTGAAATCCCACCCCTTACTTGTGGCAAATCTGCTAACACCTGCCTCACTGTGGGAGGGGGTCTCCCATAGAAATTTCATAAGGACAACAACTGTGGGAACGTGTGGTTACCCGTAATATGAGTAAGTCTGCGGAAGCAAGCCCATCCACGTACAGTCAGTTCTCTATGATCCATTTTGAAAGTGTCTCTTCAAGAGTTTGGTTGTTTCTTTCCACCATCCAGAACACTGGGGGCCTATATGCTGTATGTAATTCCAATGATATTTTAGAGCTTCACATACCTGTTAATTAACGCGGCTACAAAGACAGGGCCATTGTCGGATTCTATACTGGTTGGAACCCAAGTCTGGGAATTATTTCTCAAATCAGCGAGCTACTTCATTTCTTTTTCAGATCAGGTAGGGAAGGCCTCTGCCCAACCGGAGAAGGTACCTACTATTCTAGTAAGTCATGATAACAGGTGACTGCCTTTGCTTCCCCGAAGGACACTCGCTTTCCCTGCATCCTGAGAACTCCACGTCTCAGCCAGTTGGAAAAGCGCTTCTTGGAGGTCATTATTCAGGGCAACTTCCCTGGAGCCCGGGGCCATAGGGAGCGGCTCCACACTCCCAGGGAAAGGCAGAGCCACAGCCACACATCTGTCCCATCCCCTTTGCTCTGTAGGAGAGCTCTAGTGAGCCTAGGTCTGTCAGGAAAATTCTTGGCTCCTATGGGGACACATTCTATGTGTGAAACTGCATCCAGGACCTAGGGCCACAGGGCGCCTGTTTCTCTCGGGGCGGAGGGGTGGGGGGCCTGAAGCAGTGCGGCCCAGCAACAGCTTCCACATCATCCAATTGCTCTTTTCTTACCTCTGATAGAACTAGTTTGTTCCAGCTTTGGCAATTTGGAGGCAAGCGGGCCCCACTTCCTCCCAAGGAGGCAATGGGACCTACTTTGAGTGGAAAGGCCCCACGGAGCTGAACGCCAGGAAGGCACCCAGTCATGTCTGACACATTCCTGCATCCTGCTTCTTCATGAGCAATACCGCTATAAGCTAGGCATGTCTTTCCAAGGCTCAGAAAGGACAGGGGGAGATGCATGGTGCTGCCTCTGGAATTT
>NW_017216246.1:0-23469 GCF_001704415.2 Capra hircus
CTATTGTATCATTTAAAATTTTTGTTTCTTTGTTAATTTTCTGTTTAGTTGATCTGTCCATAGGTGTGAGTGGGGTATTAAAGTCTCCCACTATTATTGTGTTATTGTTAATTTCCCCTTTCATACTTGTTAGCATATGTGGTGCTCCTATGTTGGGTGCATATATATTTATAATTGTTATATCTTCTTCTTGGATTGATCCTTTGATCATTATGTAGTGGCCTTCTTTGTCTCTTTTCACAGCCTTTGTTTTAAAATCTATTTTATCTGCTATGAGTATTGCTACTCCTGCTTTCTTTTTGGTCTCTATTTGCGTGGAATATTTTTTCCAGCCCTTCACTTTAATATATATGTCCCTTGTTTTGAGGTGGGTCTCTTGCAGGAAGCATATAAAGGGATCTTGTTTTTGTATCCATTCAGCCAGTCTTTTGCCATTCTGCCTTTTGGTTGGGGCGTTCAGCCCATTTACGTTTAAGGTAACTATTGATAAGTCTGATCGCATTGCCATTTACTTTACTGTTTTGGGGTCGGGTTTATACACCCCTTTTGTGTTTGCTGTCTAGAGAATATCCTTTAGCATTTGTTGGAGAGCTGGTTTGGTGGTGCTGAATTCTCTCAGCTTTTGCTTGTCTGTAAGCTTTTGATTTTTCTCCTTCATATTTGAATGAAATCCTTGCTGTGTACCATAATCTGGGCTGTAGGTTTTTTTCTTTCATCACTTTAAGTATGTCTTGCCATTCCCTCCTGGCCTGAAGAGTTTCTATTGAAAGATCTGCAGTTATCCTTATGGGAATCCCCTTGTGTGTTATTTGTTGTTTTTCCCTTGCTGCTTGTAATATTTGTTTTTTGTGTTTGATCTTTGTTAATTTGATTAATATGTGTCTTGGGTGTTTTTTGCCTTGGCTTTATCCTATTTGGAACTCTGGGTGTCTTGGACTTGGGTGATTATTTCCTTCCTCATTTTAGGGAAGTTTTCAACTATTATCTCCTCAAGGATTTTCTCATGGTCTTTCTTTTTGTTTTCTTCTTCTGGGACTCCCATAATTCGAATGTTGGAGCGTTTCATATTGTCCTGGAGGTCTCTGAGATTGTCCTCATTTCTTTTCATTCATTTTTCTTTTTTCCCCTCTGATTCAATCATTTCTACCATTCTATCTTCTATTTCACTAATCCTATCTTCTGCCTCCATTATTCTACTATTTGTTGCCTCCAGAGTGTTTCTGATCTCATTTATTGCATTATTCATTATATATTGACTCTTTTTTATTTTCTAGGTCCTTGTTAAACTTTTCTTGTCCTTGTCTCCAGGCTATTTATCTGTGATTCCGTTTTGATATCAAGATTTTGGAATCATTTTCACTATCAACATTCAGAATTATTTCTCACATAGATTCCCTATCTCTTCCTGTTTTGTTTGGTTGGTGGGCATTTCTTCTGTTCCTTTACCTGCTGAGTGTTCCTCTGTCTCTTCATCTTGGTTATATTGCTGCGTTTGGGGTGGCCTTTCTATATTCTGGGAATTTGTCGATTTCTCTTTATTATGGAGTTTCCTCACTGTGGGTGGCGTTGCATTAGTGGCTTGTCAAGGTTTCTTGGTTAGGGAAGCTTGTTTCGGAGTTCTGGTGGGTGGAGCTGGATTTCTTCTCTCTGGAGTGCAATGAAGTGACCAGTAATGAGTTATGAGACGTCAATGGTTTTGGACTAACTTTGAGCTGCCTGTATATTGAAGCTCAGGGATGTGTTCCTGTGTTGCTGGAGAATTTGCATGGTATGTCTTGCTCTGGAACTTGTTGGTCCCTGGGTGGTGCTTGGGTTTCAGTGTAGGTATGGAGGCATTTGATGAGCTTCTATCGATTAATGTTCCCTGTATTCAGGAGCTCTCTGATGTTTTTCAGGATTTGGATTTAAGCCTCCTTCTTCTGGTTTTCAGTTTTATTTTTAAGTAGCCTCAAGACTCTCCATCTATACATCACCAATGATAAAACATCTAGGTTAAAGATGAAAAGTTTCTCCACATTGAGGGACACCCAGAGTGGTTCACTGAGTTACATGGAGAAGAGAAGAGGGAGGGGGTAGTTAGAGGTGACTGGAGTGAGAAGAGGTGGGATCAAAAGAGGAGAGAGCAAGCTAGCCAGTAATCACTTCCTTATGCACGCTTTATAGTCTGGACGACTCAGAGATGTTTACAGAGTTATACAGGGAAGAGGAGAGGGAGTGAGGAAGTAGACAGAGGTGGCCAGGAGGATAAAAGAGGGAAATGAAAAGGAGAGAGACAGATCCAGCCAGTAACCAGTTCCCTAAGTGTTCTCCACCGTCTGGAACACACAGAGATTCACAGAGTTGGGTAGAGATGAGAATAGGGAGGGAAGAGACAGAGGCCACCTGGTGGAGAAAAAGGAGAGTCCAAAGGAGGAGAGAGTGGTCAAGCCAGTAATCTCACTCTCAGGTAAAACTGGGTACTGAAGATTGGGTTTTTAAATGTACAAAATTGACAACTACCAAAAAGCAAAGATTAAAAATCTAGAGTAGAGGTTGGATTTTGAAAAATACAATATTAAAGAAAAGAAAAACACCAAAGCCACAAGAATTATTTAAAAACAACAACAACAACAAAAACAACCATACACACAAAAAGATATATAGTGTTTGCTTTAAAAATATGGTCTTTTTTTTTTGAAAAAGTAATAGTATGTTATAAAAATAAAAATTAAAGGAGAAATAGAGTACTAAATTTTTTTTTAAGTTAAGAAAAAGAAGAAAAAAGAATCACACAACAACAAAGAAAAAATGATTGTAAAAATAGTGAAGATATACCTGGGACTTTCTCTGGAGTTGTGGGCAGTGTGGGGTCACTTCCAATGCGGTTCCCTCTGTTTTACTCCATAAGTTTGCTGGTCTCTCCAGTGTCTGATTTCCACGCTGACACAAGGGGGGCGGTGGTGGACTTTTTTTTTTTTTTTTTAAGGCCCACTTGTTCAGTTGCGCTGTGGGGAGGGAGGAATGCTGCAAACAAATAACACTGGCGTGTGCTCGCCAGTGGGGCCTGCCATGATGGGCCTGCCCCTGCTCACAGCGCACACTGCTCAGGCTCTACGTTGCTCTGCCGGGAACCGTCTGCGGCCGGCTCTAGGCTGCATGCCTCTCCCCAGTCTGAGCTGCTCAGGTTTGGCACTCAGGTAGCCCTCAGAGGCACAGATTCGGTTGGGCCTGTGTCTTGCGCCCTTCCCAGATCCGAGTAGGTCAGGGGTTTGGTGACTGTGGTCGCTGCGACTTATCACCTCCCTCATCCCTGCTGCTCAGTTTTCTGGGTGTACTGCTGGCGTCCCTTCTCAGGCAGATGATGACTGTCCAGAACCCCAAGAAGTCTTAGTTAGCAAAGAAGCCTGCTTGCAGTTTGGTAGGTAATGTCTCTCTTGGGCTGCGATTGCCCCCTTCCAGCACTTATGGCTCTGGCTGCCTGTCACAGGAGGGGGATGGTCTGCAGCCGGCTATTTCTGTTCCATCCATTGTTCTGTGCGCAGTCCTGGCAGTGTCTATGTTAGAGCTTTTTGTGTGGTAGCTATCCCACAGTCTGGTTTGCTAGCCCAAGTTAGTTCACTCTGGTTACGCTCAGGGCGTTCCAGCCTGATTCTTAAAAAGCACTGCAGCCTGAGCCTCCCTGCCCAACCCCCACTTGGTAGTGGTGAATGCAGGCATCTGAGCTGCTTCTCCGCTGGGGGAGTTACCACTGGGCTTGTAATCTGTTGGTTTTAATTATTTACTGGGCTCGTAGCTGTTGGTTTTAATTATTTATTCATTTTTCCTCCCTGTTACGTTGCCATCTGTGCTTCCAAGGCTCACCACAGACTCAGCAGCAAGAGTGTTTCCTGGTGTTTGGAAACCTCTCTTCTTAAGACTCAATTCCTGGGATGGGACTCCCTTCCCAGGATGGGACTCTCTTCCTGGGATGGAACTCCCTCCCTACCTCCTTTGTCTCCTTTTTCATCTTTTATATTTTTTCCTACCCATTTTTGAAGACAATGATCTGCTTTTCTGGGTGCCTGATGTCCTCTGCCAGCATTCAGAAGTTGTTTTGTGGAATTTACTTAGCATTGAAATGTTCTTTTGATGAATTTCTGAGGGAGAAAGTACTCTCCCCATCCTATTCCTCCGCCATCTTCAGACCATTCCTCAATTATATTTTAAAATTAAAGAAAAAAGAATAAAATATTCCTATCTCCAAATACTAAATAAACAAACAAGCAACAACAACAACAAAAAAAAAAACCTGCTGTCAAGAAGACTTCAGTTGAGAGTTAACAAAGAATAAATTACTTATAAAAAAATTTATTTTAAAAGGCTTCCATTAGTCGCACTAGTAGTAGATTCTTTAAGCTGTCCACACAGAAAGAGGTTTGTGTTGAAACAGACCTGTCCCTTAATTCTGAAATTAACTACCCAGGTGGTCAACTACTTTTCTATTGTGATGACTTAATGTTGAAGGCTGGTGCTGATAGTCCACAGTCTGTAGATGTTTCATTCTGAATTCTGGATGACTTGGAGCTCTCCGTGGGTAAAGACCCTATCTTTCTCATTCTGTAAGAGAGAGCAACTAGTAAAGGTTGGATGATAGATCCATGGATGAACGGATGGTGGATGGACTGGTGGATGGTGGGTAGATGGATGGATAAATTGATGCATGAGTGGATGAGTAACTAAGATTCATTGGTGCCAGGCTTCTTGCCTTCATTGTTTATCCGAAAGTATCTTGCAGCCCTCTGGAACCCTTAGAAGTAGAGTAGCTGGACTATGCAATACTCCCAAAGAAAAACCCTTTAGCCTTCTAGGAGTCTGAGCATGACACCAGAACTTCCTGGGCAGCTCAGGAGAAGGACAGAAAATCAAATAAGTCTTCAGGTTAACGTCCAGGGGTATTTGTTTCACAAGGGACTCAGAAGTCAGAGAACTAACATGGGAATTTGTCAGTTGCAAATAGCATAAATACCATTAAAGTGGCTTAAAAGGAAAACAAAAGATATTTGGCCTACTTGACTGAAAGGTTCAGAAATGTGTGATCTCACACTCCATGACCACCAACACCCCAGATGCAGAATTCAACAAGTATCTTTAAATTCTTTTAAATTCAGTCTCTGTGTCTATCCCTGCATATTGTTTCCTCTAACTTGGCTTCATTTGTAGACAATAATCCACATGGGGTTAGAAGTGATTCAACAAAGACTTCTACTGATTGAACATTGGTTAATTCTTAGAAGGATAATTGCTTAGAAAGATTGGTTAAATCTATTATGTGAGATTAAAATGTCCTTATGGTTGAAATATCATGAGTTCCTTCTTCCTTAGTTATTTGCAGCCAAGAGCATCTCAACATATATAGCACATAATAAACTGTAGTCATGGTATTATACCACATGGACTCAGATGTCTACTCAGGAAACCAGTCATTCAAGTGGAATGGATGTTTTTTCCATCAGATATTACTTGAGCATCTATAATGCACTGGCAGTGTCCCAGGCACAACAGACACATATTTGAATAAGACATGGTGCTTGCAAAACAAACAAACAAACAAATGAGAAATTTGACCACCTTACAAAACTACAAAACATAAGTAAGTCTTCCCTGGTGGCTCAGTGGTAAAGGAGCTGCCTGTCAATGCAGGAAATGCCAGTTCAATACCTGGTTTAGGAAGTTACTACATGTCGAGGGGCAACTAGACCCATGCACTACAAACTCACTGGTCCTGTGTCCAGAGCCCAGGAGCCCCAATTACTGAAGCCCACTTGCCCTACAGCCTGTGCTCCACAACAAGAAAAGCCACTGCATTGATAAGACCGTGCACCACAACTAGAGAGGAGGCCCACTCTCCACAACTAGAGATAAGCCCCAGCAGAAATGAAGAGCCAGTACAGCCATAAATAGATACTTATTATAAAAATAAAAACATGAGACTAAAGTCAAATTGAAATTCAAATCACAGACAGCAGTAAGTGTTAATCCCTCTTGATATGTAGAAACCTCTTAGAAATAAATAATAGACCAACAACACAAATGAAAAACGATCAAAGGACATGAACAGACATCTTAATATTTTTTTTTAAGTGCAACTGATTCTTAAACGTATACAAAGATGTTCAAGTTCCCTCACAGTAAGAGAAATGCAAATATATTGAGATATCACTTTTCGCATCAGATTGACAAAAGCTTGAAAGTTTTAGGACTCACAGTGCTGGTGAAGCTGTGGGGCTTCATGCATTGCTTGTGAAGGCTGAAATTGGCACAGCTCCTAAGGAGAGAAAGTGGGCAATATTTACCCAATTTGTAAGTTTGACTCAGTAATTCCACTTCTGAGAATCTGTCTACAGATATATTTATGTAAGCATGCATTTCTGTATAAGTTATTTTTTACAATACTGTCTGTAATAGCAAAGAATGAAAACAAACAGAATATCCATCAACAGAGGGCTGATATTCACTGGCTTTTTATTCCATTGCATGTTGGATCTTATTCGAAATACAGTGAGACGACACCAAACAGTTTAAAGCAGGAGAGGGGCATAATCTGGCTTCTATTTTTAAGAATCATGCTGATCTGGGTGATGGATACCCAAGTATCATTTCAGTTCAGTTCACTTCAGTCGCTCAGTCGTGTCCAACTCTTTGCGACCACATGAATCACAGCACACCAGGCCTCCCTGTCCATCACCATCTCCCGGAGTTCACTCATACTCATGTCCATCGAGTTTGTGATGCCATCCAGCCATCTCATCCTGGGTCATCCCCTTCTCCTCCTGCCCTCAATCCCTCCCAGCATCAGAGTCTTTTCCAATGAGTCAATGCTTCACATGAGGTAGACAAAGTACTGGAGCTTCAGCATTAGCATCATTCCTTACAAAGAAATCCCAGGGTTGATCTCCTTCAGAATGGACTGGTTGGATCTCCTTGCAGTCCAAGGCACCCTCAAGAGTCTTCTCCAACGCCACAGTTCAAACACATCAATTCTTCAGTGCTCAGCCTTCTTCACAGTCCAACCCTCACATCCATACATGACCATAGGAAAAACCGTAGCCTTCACTAGATGGACCTTAGTCGGCAAAGTAATGTCTCTGCTTTTGAATATACTATCTAGGTGGGCCATAACTTTTCTTCCAATGAGTAAGCATCTTTTAATTTCATGGCTGCAATAAACATCTGCAGTGATTTTGGAGCCCCCCCCCCCCCCGCAAAAATAAAGTCTGACACTGTTTCTTGTTTCCCCATCTATTTCCCATGAAGTGATGGGACCAGATGCCATGATCTTCATTTCCTGAATGTTGAGCTTTAAGCCAACTTTTTCACTCTCCTCTTTTACTTTCATCAAGAGGCTCTATAGTTCTTCACTTTCCACCATAAGGGTGGTGTCATCTGCATATCTGAGTTATTGATATTTCTCCTGGGCAATTGTGATTCCATCTTGTCCTTCCTCCAGCCCAGCGTTTGTCATGATGTACTCTGCATAGAAGTTAAATAAGTAGAGCCTTGATGTACTCTTTTTCCTATTTGGAACAACTCTGTTGTTTCATGTCCCTAACTGTTGCTTCCTGACCTGCATACAGATTTCTCAAGTTGCAGGTCAGGTGGTCTGGTATTCCCATCTCCTGAAGAATTTTCCACAGTTTATTGTGATTCACACATTCAAAGGCTTTGGCATGGTCAATAAAGCAGAAGTAGATGTTTTTCTGGAACTCTATTGCTTTTTCAATGATCCAGTGGATGTCGGCAATTTGATCTCTGGTTCCTCTGCCTTTTCTAAAACCAGCTTGAACAACTGAAAGTTCACCATTCAGGTATTGCTGAAGACTGGCTTGGAGAATTTGGAGCATTACTTTACTAGCATGTGAGATGAGTGCAATTGTGCAGTACTTTGAGCTTTCTTTGGTATTGCCTTTCTTTGCGATTGGAATGAAAACTAACCTTTTCCAGTTCTGTGGCCACTGCTGAGTTTTCCAAATTTGCTGGCATATTGAGTGTAGCACTTTGAGGCCTGGGGTCAGATCCCAGCTATTTCTTTTCCTGTTTATGAGAACTTCAGTCTCAGAACTACAGCTTTCTCACCTGCAAAATGGGATTGAAGAGAAAAGCCACCTCACAGCCAAGTTTCCATCATTGAGTGCATTCAGACATGAACAACACTTTGTTTGAAAGCTTCCTTTTCAGTCTCTCTGTATAAGAAATGCATATTGCATCAAGACCCAGTTTAACACAGATATATGTGTATATGCCATATTATGTGTGTAAAACTGAAATATGTTCCACAAAGCAATGCTGACCTATAATACTATGACACATCCTCTTATTTTTCCATCCTGTCCTGTTTTCTATTTGAAAGATCCAGGTTGACTTCATGACCCACTGTTTAGAAAATATTGGTTTAGTAAAAGCCTCTGCAGACCATGTTGTTCTCAGAAGCCCCATTTTACAGCAGGGGAAACTGAGGCCCAGACAGTGTCATTTGCTTGTCTGTGACCCCCACCTGCTGGAAGGCAGCAGAACCCAGACCCCCCAACCCAGGATCACCGATGCCTAAATTCAGGCTCTTCCACACAAGATGCACACTGGCAGCTCACAGGCCAGAAACTGACCCACAGAGAAGCTTGACTAATCTTCACAATACGTTTGCAAATTTATTGCAACTATATAAAACATTATAGTTGGAAGACATAACACAAAATATGAATTTTCAACTTTTCACTAAAAGTGGGCAATCTGGCAACACGGGCACTAAGTATGCCACCAGACCAGCAGGTGCCACACCAGAGCTGCCACTTTGAGCTGCTCTCCAGGTTCCTTAGTTTGCCCCAGTCCCCACCGTGCATGGAAAGAGGAGCCTGGTAAGTTACAGTCTCAGAGTCAGACATGAGTCTCAGAGTCAGGTCTCAGAGTCAGACACGACTTAGCAACTAAAAAATAACAATCACCATGCCATTTTGTGACCCAGACCCTGAAACAAGCCATCAATTGCCATAGTCTGTGATTTTTCTAAGAATGGAGAAATATTTTCAGAATGGAGGGGAAAAAAGGAAAAACAGGACTTCCCTGGTGGCTCAGTGGTTAAGAATCTGCCTGCCAATATAGGGGACACAGGTTTGACCACAGAATCTGAGGAAGATTCCACATGCTCCTGGGACAACTAAGCCTGGTGAAAACTACTGAACTTGCATTCTAGAGCTCATACTCTGGAACAAGAGAAGCCACCACAAGGAGAAGCTCTTGCGCTGCAACTAAAGAAAGCTCTCTCATGGCAACAAAGATCCAGCACAAGTCCAAAATAAACATATTTTTTGCAAAAAAGGCAAAACAAAAACTAAGGCAAGGGACCTATCATTTACAAAAAAATAGATGCACAGATCTTTTCTCACATATTGAAATACAAAGAAAACACAGCAATATCAGCTTAAGCCCAAATCTGTTCCACTTGTTCTATTTCCATGACTTGTTTAGAGTTTACAACCCTCATCATTAACCAACATACCTTTATCTATCTCCATGTGTTTTGCCCACCATCATGTCCCCAGCACCCTGAAACTGCTCATGCCAAGAAAAAGTGCCTCATTAAGAATAGTGGCTTTTTATACAAAAGCTTTCTCCCAATACTAGCAGATATACAGTAATGGTAGAGGAGCAGGCATTCTTTGGTCAACAGGATAGCTCAAGTCCAGCTTCTGCCAAGAAGTAGCTGCGTGACCTCAGGCAGCTTCCTCAGTCTCTCTGGGCCTGACGTGTCCTCAGATGCAAGATGTAGGTCATGAGGCACCATGTACATAAGTGACCAGGAATGTAAAAAATGCTGGATAAATGAAGTTCCCTTCTCCCCCTTCATTTCATCAAGGTGAACCAAGGTCTGTAGTCGATCATGTTAACAAGTCATCTGGTGATCAGTTAGCTTGGCCTTGAGTTATCTGCAGAGCTAGAGAGGCAACTGTCTCCCGTTAACATCATGGCCTATAAAGGAAGCCCTGGGCCAGATGGCAACATCAAAGACTCGATCCCCAGGCACATCTCTGGGTGAGAACTGGCTTTTCAACATCCAAGCATTCCTCTTGCTGCTCACCCTCCTGAACTGAAGAGGCCAGAGAGCCAAAAATTCCATTTCCCAGACTCCCTTGCAGCCAGGGATCTGAAGACTTTAAGGGCCCACTCATCAGCTGTATCCACGAGACACCTGTACTTATGCAGAGTTAACAAAGGAAAAGGGCTGGGCAGAGAACACTGGCCTGCAAATGAGTAGGGCCTGCTGATCCTGTGGCAGTGGTCCCTTGGGGCCCAGTCCTACAGCGTGTCTTCCTCAGCCCTCCTGTGATTCTGTAAATACTCATACTGTTATCAATCATACCCCAGGAAATTTGAACAAACTCGGGGAAAAAGTGGAGGAGAGAGGAGGTAGAGGTGCTGCAGGCCACTGGAGTGCAAAGAACTGGAAAGACTTAATGACTGAAGGAGGAGAAGGCAATGGCACCCCACTCCAGTACACTTGCCTGGAAAATCCCATGGACAGAGGAGCCTGGTAGGCTGCAGTCCATGGATCGCTAAGAGTCAGACACAAATGAGTGACTTCACTTTCATTTTTTGCTTTTATGCATTGGAGATGGAAATGGAAACCCACTACACTGTTCTTGCCTGGAGAATCCCAGGGACAGGGGAGCCTGGTGGGCTGCCGTCTATGGGATCACAGAGAGTCAGACATGACTGTAGCAACTTAGCAGCGGCAGCAGTGACTGAAGGACAATCAGTCTCACGCAATCAGGGAAGCAGCTAGATGCAGCCCATGTGTTTGGGGTATGGTATTAGTGATGAAGAAGCTGCGTGCAGAAGATGCAAAAGATGCGAGTTCAATCCCTGTGTGGAGAAGATTCCCTGGAGGAGGATAGACATGGCAACCCACTGCAGTATTCTTTCCTGGAGAATCCTATGGCCAGAGGAAGCTTGGTGGGCTACAGTCCATAGGGGCGCACAGAATCAAACATGACTGAAGCGACTTAGGACACACACATGCATGCACAATTTATTATGGGAATTATTAATAGGCCTCATAGGTCAGCTGTGGGAGGAGGTTGAGAAGTGAGGTCTGCAAACGGAGCCACCAAGCAGGTAAACTGAGAGGCCATAGGATCTAACTAATCACCAAAGTGAAGCTGCCGAGGGCCAACAGTAGAGAAATGGATAGGGAACCACTGCCTCTGCAGCCAAGTGTCCAGTGACAGGCCAGGTGCTCATGCCCAGGAGCCAGGAGGAACTTTTGGATGCATCCCAGAGGACAGTAAGGACACGCCAGAACCTGAAGGCATGTCTGCAGCTACTTGTCACCACACTGAAAGCTTCAAGAGGAGAGACTGCTGCTCCCTTTCCACTTTCAAACTCTCTCCCAAGTTACCCTTTTGGTCAGTTCTACCTCAGAACTTTTTCAACTTTTCACGGGGTTCTCAAGGCAAGAATACTGTAGTAGTTTGCAATTCCCTTCTCCAGCAGAGATCACATATTGTAGAACCTCATGAACAGTATGAAAAGGCAAATAATAATAGTAGGACAGTGAACTATGAACTCCCCAGGTCACTAGGTGCCCAAACTGCTACTAGAGATCAGTGGAGAAATTATTCCAAAAGAATGAAGGGAAGAAGCCAAAGTGAATACAACACCCAGTTGTGGATGTGACTGGTGATGGAAGTTATGTCCAATGTTGTAAAGAGCAATATTGTGTAGAAGCCTGGAATGTTAGGTCCACGAGTCAAGGCAAATGGGAAATGGTCAAACAGGAGATGGCAAGAGTGAACACCAACACTTCAGGAGTCAGAAAACTAAAATGGGCCAGAATGGGTGAATTTAACTCAGATGACCATTATACCTACTACTGTGGGCGAGAATCCCTTAGAAGAAATGGAGTAGCCATCATAGTCAACAAAGGAGTCCAAAATGCAGTACTAGGATGCAGTCTCTGAAAGGACCAATAGATCTCTGTTCGATTCCAAGGCAAACTATTCCAATATCATGATAATCCGAGTCTGTGCCCCAACAAATATCCTGAAGTAGTTGAAGTTGAACAGTTCTATGAAGACCTACAAGACCTTCTAGAATTAACAACCTCAAAAGATGTCTTTTTCATTATAGGGGACTGGAATGCAAAAGTAGGAGGTCAAGAAGTCCGTGGAGCAACAGGCAAAGTTGGCCTTAGATTACAGAATGAAGCAGGGCAAAGGCTAATCGAGTCTTGCCAGAAGATTGCACTGGTCATAGCAGATACCCTCTTACAGCAACACAAGAGAAGACTCTAACTACAGATAGTTAATAGCGAAATCAGATTGATTGTATTCTTTGCAGCCAACGAGGGAGAAGCTTTATATAGTCAACAGAAACAAGACCTGGAGCTGACAGTGACTCAGATCATGAATTCCTTATTACCAAATTCAGACTTAAATTAAAGAAAGTAGGGAAGCCACTGCACCATTTAGGTATGACCTAAATCAAATTCCTTATGATTATACAGTGGAAGTGAAAAATAGTTTCAAATGATTAGATCTGACAGAGAGCCTGTAAAACTATGAACAGGGGTTCATAATATGGTACAGGAGGTAGCAATCACGATCATCCCCAATCAAAAGAAGTGAAAAAAAGCAAAATGGTTGTCTGAGGAGGCCTTACAAATAGCTATGAAAGGCAAAGTAGGAAAGGAAAGATGTACTCATTTGAATGCAGAGTTCCAAAGAATAACAAGGAGAGATAAGAAAGACTTCCTCAGGGATCAATGCAAAGAAATAGTGGACAACAACAGAACGGGAAAGACTAAAGTTTTCTTCAAGAAAATTAGAGATAGCAGCTTTGCAAGCAGGAACTTTTCATACAAAGATGGGCACAGTAAAGGACAGAAACGGCATGGACCTAACAGAATCAGAGGATTCTAAGAAGAAGTGTCAAGAATATACAGAATAATAGCCAAAAGGTCTTCATGACCCAGATAATCATGATGTTGTGATCACTCACCTAGTCTCAGTCATCCTGGAATGTGAAGTCGAGTGGGCCTTAGGAAGAATCACTACAAACAAAGCTAGCGGAGGTGATGGAATTGTAGTTGAATTACTTCAGATCCTAAAAGATGATGCTGTGAACGTGCTGTACTCAGCAGGCCAGCAAATTTTTCCACAGGACTGGAAAAGATCAGATTTCATTCCAGTCCCAAAGAAGGGCAATGCCAAAGAATATTCAAAGTACTGCACAATTGCACTCATCTCTCAAGCTAGTAAAGTAATGTTCAAAATTCTCCAAGCCAGGCGTCAACAGTATGTGAGCCATGAACTTTCAGATGTTAAGCTGGATTTTGAAAAGGCAGAAGAACGAGATCAAATTTCCAACATCCATTGGATCAACTCTCTTGGAAAAAGCAAGAGAGTTGCAGAAAAACATCTGCTTCTGCTTTATTGACTATGCCAAAGCCTTTGTGTGGATCACAACAAACTGTGGAAAATAAATCAAGAGAGACAAATACCAGACCAGCTGTCCTGCCTCCTGGGAAACCTGTATGCAGGTCAAGAAGCAACAGTTAGAACATGGAACTGGAACAGTTAGAACTGGACATGGAATAACAGGCTGGTTCCAAATAGGAAAAGGAGTGCCTTATGGCTGTATATTGACACCCTGCTTATTTAACGTATATGCAGAGTACATCATTAGAAACACTGGTCTGGGTGAAGCACAAGCTGGAATCAAGATTTCCAGGAGAAATATCAATGAGCTCCGATATTCAGATGACACCACCCTTATGGCAGAAAGCAAGAACAAAAGAGAATCTTGATGAAAGTGAAAGAGAAGATTGAAAAACTTGGCTTTAAACTCAACATTCAGAAAACGAAGATTATGGTATCTGGTCCCATCACTTAATGACAAGTAGATGGGGAAACAAGAGGAAGAGTGACAAATTCTACTTTGGGCACCAAAATCAATGCAGACCATGACAGCAGCCCTGAAATTAAAAGATCTTGCCCCTTGGAATAAAACTTATGAGCTGCCTAGATGGCTTATTAAAAAACAGAGACATTACTTTGCCAACAAAAGTCCATCTAGTCAAAGCTTTGGTTTCTCCAGTAGCCATGTGTGGATGTCAGAGCTGGAGTATAAAGAAAGCTGAACACCAAAGAATCAATGCTTCTGAACTGTGGTATTGGAGAAGACTCTCGAGAGTCCCTTGGATTGTAAGGAGATCCAACCAGTCCATCCTAAAGAACATCGGTCCTGAATATTCATTGGAAGGACTGATGCTGAAGTTGAAACTTCAATACTTTGGCCACCTGATGCGAAAGACTGACTCATTAGAAAAGACCCTGATGCTGGGAAAGATTGAAGGTGGGAAGAGAAGAGGACAGCAGAGCATGAGATGGTTGGATGGCATCATCGACTCAATGGAAATGAGTGTGACTAAACTCTGGGTGTTGTAATGGATAGGGAGGCCTGGCTTGCAGGAGTCCGTGAGGTTGCAAAGAATTGGACACAACGAAGCCACTGAGCAGACTGGCTGAACTCGAAATCAAAGAAAGGGGTTCTGGGAAATGTAGTCCCAGCCTAGCCAAATTAACACAGTGGAGCACAGACCACTTGACTTACTAAGCCCTTCTGCTTTCATTAGTAGGGTGAATTTAGCTTTGGAAAACTGACCGGACTGATAAACAGACTTTGGACAAGTCTGCAGTGAGTAGTGCATCGGGGCTTCCTTGGTAGCTTAGAGGATAAAGTGTCTGCCTGAAATGCAGGAGACCCGGAAGACTTTTTAGTCAGTGGTTTAATTTTCCATCTTATGAACCTGCACTAGAAATCGCCTGAATCTCATTTTCCCAACCTCCCTTGCAGTCAGAATGTAACCATGTGACCTAGGCTCAATCAATTAGATGCACCTAGATGGTACTTAAGACTCAATTACCTACAACCACATGAAATGTAGGCTTAGGCAGTGGATACACCTACTGGTTTTAGAAAAGGCAGAGGAACCAGAGATCAAATTCTCAACATCTGCTGGATCATTGAAAACTCGAGACCGTTCCAGAAAAAGCATCTATTTCTGCTTTATTGACTATGCCAAAGCCTTTGAGTGTGTGGATCACAATAAACTGTGGAAAATTTCGAGAGAGATTGGGAATACCAGACCACTTGACCTGCCTCTTGAGAAACCTATCTACAGGTCAGGAAACAACAGTTAGAACTGGACATGGAAAAGCAGACTGGTTCCAAATAGGAAAAGGAATACCTCAAGGCTGTATATTGTCACTCTGCTTATTTACCGTCTACGCAGAATACATCATGAGAAACGTGGGGCTGGAAGAAGCAAAAGCTGAAATTATGTTTGCCAGGAGAAATATCAATAACCTCAGATATGCAGATGACCCCACCCTTATGGCAGAAAGTGAAGAGGGGCTGAAAAGCCTCTTGATGGAAGTGAAAGACGAGAGTGGAAAGTTGGCTCAAAGCTCAACATTCAGGAAATGAAGATCATGGCATCTGGTCCCATCAATTCATGGGAAATAGATGGGGAAACAGTGGAACAGTGTCAGACTTTATTTTTGGGGGGGCCTCCAAAATCACTGCAGATGGTGATTGCAGCCATGAAATTAAAGGCACTTACTCCTTGGAAGACAAGTTATGACCAACCGAGATAGCATATTGACAATCAGAGACATTACTTTGCCAACAAAGTTCCTTCTAGTCAAGGCAATGGTTTTTCCAGTGGTCATGTATGTGAGAGTTGGACTGTAAAGAAAGCTGAGTGTTGAAGAATTGATGCTTTTGAACTGTGGTGATGGAGAAGACTCTTGAGAGTCCCTTGGACTGTAAGGATATCCAACCAGTCCACTCTAAAGGAGATCATCCCTGGGTGTTCTTTGGAAGGAATGATGCTGAAGCTGAAAATCCAGTACTATGGCCACCTCATGTGAAGAGCTGACTCATTGGATAAGACTCTGATGCTGGGAGGGATTAGGAGCAGGAGTGAAAGAGGGAGACAGAGGATGAGATGGCTGGATGGCATCGTTGACTTGATGGACGTGAGTTTGAGTGAACTCCAGGAGATGGTGATACAGGGAAGCGTGGTGTGCTATGATTCACGGGTCACAGAGTCAGTCATGACTGAGCCACTGAACTGACTGACTGACTGATGGCAGTTCTATTTCCAGGGTTTTGTTTGTTTGTTTGTTTGTTTTGTTTTGAAGGAATCTCCAAATGATCTCCTTAGTGGCTGTACTAATTTGCATTCCCACCAACAGTGTAAGACGGTTCCCTTTTCTCCACACCCTCTCCAGCATTTATTGTTTCTAGAGTTTTGGATAGCAGCCATCTGAACAGCATGAGATGGTACCTCATTGTAGTTTTGATTTGCATTTTTCTGACAATGAGCGATGTTGAGCAATTTTCATGTGTTTGTTAGCCATCTGTATGTCTATTTTGGAAAAATGTCTGTTTAGTTGTTTGGCCCACTTTTTGATTGGGTCGTTTATTTTTCTGGAATTGAGCTGCACGTGTTGCTTGTATATATATATATATATTTTTGTCAAATTAAACTAGTAGAAGTAATCCTCTTTCTCCTTTTTTAAAAAAATGCATCATTTTCTTTTTTTTTAATTTTTTTTATTTTTTTTTTAATTTTAAAATCCTTAATTCTTACATGCGTTCCCAAACATGAAAATTAATTATTTGTTAGTTGCTTCATTTGCTTTTATTTTCTCCCACTCTAATGGCTGTCTTTTTCACTTTGCTTATAGTTTCCTTTGTTCTGCAAAAGCTTTTAAGTTTAATTAGGTCCCATTTGTTTATTTTTGCTTTTATTTCCCCTACTTTGAGAGGCAGATCATGGAGGATCCTGCTGTGATTTACGTCGCAGAGTGTTTTGCCTATATTTTCCTCTAAGAGTTTGATAATTTATGGTCTTACATTTAGATCTTTATTTCATTTTGAGTTTATTTTTGTGTATGGTGTTAGACAGTGTTCTACTTTCATTCTTTTATGAGTGGTTGAGCAGTTTTCCCAGCACTACTTTTTACAGGCATTTTGATTTCTCCATTTATATTGTTGCCTCCTTTGTGAAAGGTAAGATGTCCATAGTTGCATGGATTTATCTCTGGGTTTTCTATTTTGTTCCACTGATCTATGTTTCTGTCTTTGTGCCAGTTCCATATTGTTTTGATGACTGTAGCTTTGAGATATAGCCTGAAGTCAGGCAGGTTGATAGCTCCAGTTCCATTCTTCTTTCTCAAGAATTCTTTGGTTATTTGAGGGTTTTTTTTAATTTCCATACAAATTGTGAAATTATTGGTTCTAGTTCTCTGGAAAAATACCGTTGGTAGCTTGATAGGGATTGTATTGACTCTATAGATTGCTTTGGGTAGTATACTCATTTTCACAATATTGATTCTTTGAATCCATGGACATGGTATATTTCTCCATCTATTTGTGTCCTCTCTGATTTCCTTCATCAATGTTTTATTGTTTCCTATGTTTAGGTCTTTTGTTTCTTAAGGGAGATGTATTCCTAAGTATTTTATTCTTTTCACTGCAATGATGAATGGAACTGTTTCCTTAATTTCTCTTTCTGTTTTCTCATTGTTAGTGTATAGGAATGCAAGGGATTTCTGGTAACAGTTTTATACCCTGCACATTTGCTATATTAATTGATTAGCTCTAGTAATTTTCTGGTGGAGTCTTTAGGGTTTTCTATGTAGAGGATCATGTCATCTGCAAACTGAGAGTTCTACTTCTTTTCCAACCTGGATTCTTTTTATTTCTTTTTCTGCTCTGATTGCTGTCACCAAAACTTCCATAAATATGTTTAATAGTAGTGTTGAGATTGGGCACCCTTGTCTTGTTCTACCTTAAGGGAAATGCTTTCAAGGTTTTCACCATTGAGGATAATGTTTACTGTGGGTTTGTCATATATAACTTTTACTATGCTGAGGTGTGTTCCCTCTATTCCTGCTTTCTGGAGGGTTTTTATTGTAAATGGATGTTCAATTTTGTCAAAGGCTTTGTCTGCATCTATTGAGAGAATCATATGTGTTTTATTCTTCAATTTGTTACTATGCTGTATTAGGTTGATTGATTTGTGCATATCGAAGAAGGCTTGCCTCCCTGGGATAAGGCCCACTTGGTCATGATGTGTGATCTTTTTAATATGTTGTTGGTTCTGTTGGCTAGAATTTTGTTAAGGGTTTTTTCATCTATGTTCATCAGTGATATTGGCCTGTAGTTTTCTATTTTGTGTTGCAGCTTTGTCTGATTTTGGTATCAGGGTGTTGTTGGTGGCCTCATAGAATGAGTTTGGAAGTTTACCTTCCTCTGTAATTTTCTGGAAATGTTTGAGGAGGATAGGAGTTAGCTCTTGTCTACATTTTTGGTAGAATTCAGCTGTGAAGCCGTCTGGTCCTGGGGTTTTGTTTGCTGGAAGATTTCTGATTACATTTCAATTTCCGTGTTTGTGATGGGTCTTCAAGATTTTCTATTTCTTCCTGGTTCAGTTTTGGAAAGCTGTACTTTTCTAAGAATTTTTTCATTTCTTGCAAGTTGTCCTTTTTATTGGCATATAGTTGCTGATAGTAGTCTCTTTTTATCCTTTGTATTTCTGTGTTGTCCGTTGATTTTTCTCCAATTTTATTTCTAATTTTGTTGACTTGAATATTCACCCTTTTTTTTCTTGATGAGTCTGGCTAATGGTTTCTCAATTTTATTTATCTTCTCAAAGAACCAGCTTTAGCTTTGTTGATTTTTGCTATGGTCTCTTTTGTTACTTTTGCATTTATTTTTGCCCTAATTTTTAAGATTTCGTACCTTCACCCAACCCTGGGGTTCTTCATTTCTTCATTTTCTAGTTGCTTTATGTGTAAAGTTAGGTTATTTATTTGACATTTTTCTTATTTCTTGAGGTAAGCCTGTATTGCTAAGTAATGCTAAGCTTCCCCTTAGCATTACTTTTACAGTATCCCATAGGTTTTAGGCTGTTATGTTTTCATTTTCATTTCACTTCTACACATATTTTGATTTCTTTTTAAATTTCTTCTGTGATTTGTTGGTTATTCAGAAGCGTGTTGTTCAGCCTCCATATGTTGGAATTTTTAATAGTTTTTCTCCTGTAATTGACATCGAATCTTACTGCATTGTGGTCAGAAAAGATGCTTGGAATGATTTCAATCTTTTTTAATTTACCAAGGCTAGATTTATGGCCCGGGATGTGATCTCTCCTGGAGAACGTTCCATGTCCATTTGAGAAAAAGATGAAACGCATTGTTTTGGGGGTGAAATATCCTCTAGATATCAGCTAGGTCCTACTGGTCCATCATATCATTTAAAGTTTGTGTTTCTTTGTTAATTTTCTGTTTCATTGAACTATTCATAGGTATGAGTGGGGTATTAAAGTCTCCCACTGTTATTGTGCTATTGTTAATTTTCCCTTTCATACTTGTTAGCATTTGCTTTACATACGGTGGTGCTCCTATGGTGGGTGCATATATTTATAATTGTTATATCTTCTCAGATCGATCATTTGATCATCCTGTAGTGACACTGTTTCTTTTCACAGCCTTGTTATTGTGCTATTGTTAGTTTTCCCTTTCATACTTGTTAGCATTTGTTTTACATATGGTGGTGCTCCTATGATGGGTGCATATATATTTATTATTGTTATATCTTCTTCTCACATCGATCCTTTGATCATCGTGTAGTGACATTGTCTCTTTTCACAGCCTAGATTTTAAGGTCTATTTTTATCTGATATGAGTACTGCTACTCCTGCTTTCTTTTGATCTCTATTGGCATGGAATATTTTTTCCTGCCCTTCACTTTCAGTCTGTATTAGTCCATTGTTTTGAGGTGGGTCTCTTCTTGAGAACATGTATAGGGGTCTAGTTTTTGTATCTGTTCAGCCAGTCTTTGTCTTTTGATTGGGGCATTCAACCCACTTCCATTTAAGTGAATTATTGATAACCATGATCCCATTGCCATTTACTTTGTTGTTTTGGGTTTATACACCCTTTCTGTGTTTCCTGTCTAGAGAAGATCCTTTAGCATTTGTTGAAGAGCTGGTTTGGTGGTGCTGAATTCTCTCAGCTTTTGCTTGTCTGTAAAGCTTTTGATTTCTCCTTCATATTTGAATGAGGTCCTTGCTGGGTACAGTAATCCAGGTTGTAGGTTTTTCTCTTTCATCACTTTAAGCATGTCCTGCCATTCCCTTCTGGCGTGAAGAGTTTCTAGTGAAAGATCGGCTGGTTTCCTTATGGAAATCCCCTTGTGTGTTATTTCTTGTTTTCCTCTTGCTTTTAATAATTTTTTGTGTTTGATCGTGTTAATTTGATTATTGTATGCTTTGGGGTGTCTCACCTTGGGTTTATCCTGTTTGGGACTCTCTGGGTTTCTTGGACTTCAGTGGCTATTCCCCTCCCCATTTTAGGGGCGTTATCCTATTATCTCCTCAAGAATATTCTCATGGCCTTTCTTTTGTCTTCTTCTTCTGGGACTCCTTTCATTTGAATGCTGGGGCATTTAACAGTGTCCCAGAGTTCTCTGAAGTTCCTCATTTTTTTAAAATTCTTTTTTTTTCCTTTTTCCTGTCTACTTCAATTATTTCTATCATTTTGTCTTCAATCTCACTTATCCTACTTTTGCCTCCTTTGTTATAATGTTGGTTCCCTCCAGAGTGTGTTTGATCTCACTGATTGCATTATTCATTATTGATCAATTCCTTTTTTATGTCTTCTAGGTCCTTGTTAAACATTTTTTACCTCTTCTCAATCCTTGTGGCCAGGCTATTTATCTGTAACTCCATTTTATTTTCAAGATTTTTTCATTATTTCTGAGTTATTTTTCAGGTGGACTCCCTATCTCCTCTTTTGTCTGGTTTGATGGGCATTTATCATGTTCCTTTACCTGCTGATTTACATGGTTTAAACCCAGCTTTGATTAATGTCAGTGAATCACACACTTAAAAACTGGTGAAAGGGACAATTTTTGACACATCCCATTTATCACATTAAAAATAAAATAGAAGCTACCCGAAATAATTATACCCTTTAAACACTATCTCAATACAGGTTTTCTAAAAATGCCAACCACCCTGGCTTCCCAGTTCCTTCGGATCATAATTCGACCCCCATACCCCTCGACTGCTCTTCATTCTCTGATCTCATCAGCCCCATCTCCAATGCTAAATCATTCATTCTGGCCTCAGTAGCCTTTCTCCTCTTCTTGAAGATCCAGACGCCCTCAGGTCTTTTTTATTTGTTCTCCCTTCTACCTGGGACGTTCTTCCAATCAGGGTACAGGCTCTGAGATCTAGCTGCCCAGCAGAATCACCCGATGAGTTATGGATGCCCCAGCCCCACCTCAGAGAGTCAGATGCCATGATTTGGGGAGAGAGGGTGGCACCTGGACATTTATTATTGATTTAAAACTAGCCAGGTGCTCCTAACATTAATCCAGCATTAGAAATCACTGCCCAAGACATCATGCTCAGTCCCCACCATCTTTAGGTTTCAGTTCAAAAGCCAGTTCTACAAGAGGCTCTCTCCAGTCACACCATCTACCTCCCTTCCATCCTCTACTTATTTGATTCTATCCCACCTAGGATTCTAACATATACAGATCTGCTTCCCAGTGAGAATGTCAGATGGCTGGAGCCAGTGTCTTCAGTGCTTGGCTCACAAAGGTACTCAGTCACACACCTGTTGCCTGAATGAACCTCCACTGGGGCCCTCCTGGGTCTAGCTCTAGTTTTAAGGGCTGGAGTTCTCCATGAAGACCATTAGGTGGCGATAGTGCCTGGATGCATTAAAGGTCATCCCTAGACCCACCCCTGTGCAGGGCTGGGCAGTGGGGCCAAGGTGGGGGAGCAGGGAGTAGTGGTATCAGGTAGCTGTGGGTGCCCATCCTGCCCTACACCAAGCCATTGTTCAGGGACAGGAGCAAGGACCATGGCAGACAGCATAGTGGCCTCCCTCTTCTCCTCATTTCTAGACTCTGACCATTGAGCCCTGAAAACACCCAACTCAGACTAAAATCAGAGGGAGAAGGTCCTGCCCACAGTCTGGAACTTCCAAGCCCTTCCCCTCTTACCTGGCAAGTCCTGAGCCTAGAAATAACCTCCTGGGATGAATCCCACAGGATCCTCACCTAGCTCATGACTTGCACACAAGGCTGGTATGCTGGCTCTCGCTGGTGTCTGCAGGCAACTTGAATATCCATCATCCGGGGGCTGTGACACGACCTGTCACCTTCCACGTGGCAGGCTCCCATACCCAGAAAGAAGAACAGGGAAGCTCCTGTAAAGTCCTCTCTCATTCAGTCCCATTCCATTCATTTTACAGCAACAACCAGGGATGGCCTGAGGGGCTTATGCCCTGCTTTTGTCCAGCCATGGAGCTGAGGAGTGTTCACATGTTTAAATGATTGAAAACAAACAAACAAAGAAACAAACAAAACCAAAACACTTATGTGCCCCATGAAGACGAAATGACAACTGTGTGCCTGGGCAGACTCAAGGTCACATGTTGCCCACAGAGCTCCTTTTAGCCCAGGCTGCCATCTTGGCCACTGAGAGACAAATTCACTCCCTCCAGTGTTCTTCTGAGAGTGACCCAGGATTTACCTTCTGTCTCCATCTCTGTCAGTAAATGCTCAAGAACTGGACTTCCCAGGAAAGCTCCCAGTGGGGGCCGTTATGTATAAGGTGGGAGAAAAATGTTCCTGACCTCGTGTGGCCCCGTCGCCATCTTTGTTCCAAACCTGATACAGCCATCCTGACCAAATGGAGAACTGCAAATTCGAGGATGACCAAGGCATTTTTTCTAAAACAGTTTAATTTAAAACAAGGTGAAGAATCTGAAAAAATTAGGGCGTGGAGAGAACCTGAAAGAGCATACCATGTGAATCCACTGTTTCAGTCACAAAGAAATATCATCATCAAAAAGATATTTAAGTTTAATACAAATGTTATTTGAAGAAAATAAATGCTGAAAGCAATTACGCTTCACAAATAAGGCCAGCTAGGCTGGTTTTTTTGTTTGTTTGTTTTTTGGTTCTTTTGACAACTGCAGTTGACAGATGTTCTTTCCTGTTTCCTCCTAGTACTTTCTTTTTCTTAATTTCTTTTCTAATATGAGTAACTAGCTGGAAACTGTAGAGTTCACATCCTCTTATGAATAATGAAGAGAAATGAAACAAAACTAAATGTACAAAATGTACTGGAATGATATTGTACAATTAATTTTTCTTATATACACACATCACCCTTCTGCTTTGTTCAATGCTTCTTGTTTTACACAACACAAAAATGGTACAACAGCACATGTAATGTAACAGCACAGTGGTGGTCTCCTTTCCTGTCAAACTGCCTTTGTTTCATGCTGACATGAAACCATAAAATTCCACCGTATAAATATTACATACATGCTTCATCTCAGGTTCAAATGTCCTCTGCATGTG
>NW_017216247.1:0-13318 GCF_001704415.2 Capra hircus
TACACCTAACCTCTGGAACTTCCAAAGGGTCCTTCACACCCCCGCTGCGCAAAGGAAGTTCCCGACATGCCCGTCTCCACTCGAGAGGAAGCACGAGAATCCCCGCCCACATCCAGAGGAGCCCTGTTTCCTCCTCCTAGCTCGAGGGAGGGATCCTTTCCCCTGCGTGGTCGGGAAAGAATTCCCGGCATTTCCGTCGCATCTCAAGAGGAGGCTCTCTCAACAGGAAAGGCGATAGGAACTCCAGGGTCGTGCAACCATTCCCAGAGTCCCCCAGATATCTCCGTCCGTTCCAGGGAAACCTGTTTTCCCAGCACTGCGTCGACTTTCAATCTGAGATCGACTCACACCACGGTGGCACGTGGGACAGCCCTGTGGGAAAGCCTCGTGGGAAAGCCTCGAGGGAAAGCCACAGATTCCTTGATCCACGCGAATGGAAGCGCGACAGTGCTGCTACAACTCGAGAGGAAAACGCACGTGTGCATGCCCCCACTCGAGAGGAGGACTGACTCCACTGGGGAGACTCCAGAAGTACCCCAAGATCCATGTCAGCACTGGAGAGGAATCCTCAGGTTCCGGCACCGATTCCACACAAGGTCTTAGGCCCCGGCATCGAAGGGAGAGGAATCCCGGAGAGGCCCCGAGGCAACTCGCATGGGGACTGGCCTTTCGTGAGGCCACCAGAGCGGGTCCCTGAGGTCCCCGTCGTAAGTCGAGAGCGCCTGCCGCAACTCGAGAAAATCCAGGTGGTTTTCCCCTCCAGGCGAGGTGAGGCCCATTTCCGCTCAGGCATCTCGAGGCAAATCACACCTATCATCTGGAAATTCCAAAGGGTCCTTCACACCCTTGCTGCACCTCAAGAATTTCCCCGACATACCCGTCTCCACTCGAGAGGAAGCACTAGAGTCCCGCCATATCCAGAGGTGCCCCGTTTGCGCCTCCATAGCTCAAGAGGAGGATCCTGTCCCTGCGAGGTCGGAAAAGAATTTCCGGCATTTCCCGTCGCATCCTCAAGACGAGGCGCTCTCCACAGGAAAGGCGAGAGGAACTCCAGGGTCGTGCCACCATTGCCAGAGTTCCACTGATGACTCAGTCCATTAAAGGGAAATCTGTTTTCCCAGCACTGCCTCGACTTTCAAGCCGAGGATCGACACACACCAAGATGGCACGTGGGACAACACTGTGGGAAAGCCTCGTGGGAAAGCATCGTGGGAAAGCCTAGATGGAAAGACACAGATCCCTTGATCCACGCTACGGGAAGCGTGATACTGCTGCTACAGGTCGGGTGCAAAGCGCACGTGCATGCCTCCACTCGAGACGAGGACTGACTCCCCTGGGGAGACTCCAGAAGTACCCCAAGATCCATGTCAGCAATGGAGAGGAATCCTCAGGTTCTGGCACCGACTGCACACAAGGTCTTAGGCCCCGGCATCGAAGGGAGAGGAATCCCGAGAGGCCCCGAGCAACTCGCATGGGGACTGGCCTTTCCTGAGGCCACCAGAGCGGGTCCCTGAGGTCCCGTCGAAAGTCGAGAGCACCTGCTGAAACTCGAGAAAATCCAGGAGGTTCTCCCCTCCAGGCGAGATGAGGCCCGTTTCCGCTGAGGCCTATCGAGGCTAATCACACCTAACCTCTGGAACTTCCAAAGGGTCCATCACACCCTTGCTGCAACTCAAGAAGTTGCCGACATACACGTCGCCACTCGAGAGGAAGCACGAGAGTCCCGCCCACATCCAGAGGAGCCCCGTTTCCGCCTCCTAGCTCGAGAGGAGGGATCCTTTCCCTGCATGGTCGGGAAAGAATTCCCGGCGTTCCCGTCGCATCTCAAGAGGAGGCGCTCTCCACAGGAAAGGCGAGAGGAACTCCAGGGTCGTGACACCATTCCCAGAGTCCCTCAGATGTCTCAGTCCATTCCAGGGAAACCTGTTTTTCCTGCACTGCCTCGACTTTCAAGCCAAGGATCGACTCAAACCACGGTGGCACGTGGGACAGCCCTGTGGGGGAAAGCCTCGAGGGAAAGCCACAGATCCGTTGATCCTCGCGAAGAGAAGGGTGACACTGCTGCTACAGCTCGGGTGGAAAGCCCACGTGCATGCCCCCACTCGAGACGAGGACTGACTCCCGTGGGGAGACTCCAGAAGTACCCCAAGATCCATGTCAGCACTGGAGAGGCATCCTCAGGTTCCGGCACTTACTCCACACAAGGTCTTAGGCCCCAGCATCAACGGGAGAGGAAACCCGAGAGGCCCCCGAGAGGTCCCCGAGCAGCTCGCATGGGGACTGGCCTTTCCTGAGGCCACCAGAGTGGGTCCCTGAGGTCCCCGACGTAAGTCGAGAGCACTTGCCGCAACTCGAGAAAATCCAGGAGGTTCTCCCAGCCAGGCGAGATGTGGCCCATTTCCGATGAGGCGTCTCGAGGCTAATCACACCTAAACTCTGGAACTTCCAAAAGGTCCTTCACACCCTTGCTGCAACTCTAGAAGTTCCCCGACATACCCGTCTCCACTCGAGAGGAAACACGAGAGTCCCGCCCACATCCAGAAGAGCCCCATTTCCGCCTCCTAGCTCGAGAGGAGGGATCCTTTCCCTGCGTGGTCGGGAAAGAATTCCCGGCATTTCCGTCGCATCTCAAGAGGAGGCGCTCTCCACAGGAAAGGCGAGAGTAACTCCAGGGTCGTGCCACCATTCGCAGAGTCCCCCAGATGTCTCCGTCCATTCCAGGGAAACCTATTTTCCCTGCACTGCCTCGACTTTCAAGCCGAGGATCGACTCACACCATGGTGGCACGTGAGACACCCCTGTGGGAAAGCCTCGTGGGAAAGCCTCGTGGGAAAGCCTCGAGGGAAAGCCACAGATCCCTTCATCCACGCGAAGGGAAGGGTGACACTGCTGCGACAGCTCGGGAGGAAAGCGCACGTGCATGCCCCCACTCGAGACGAGGACTGACTCCACTGGGGAGACTCCAGAAGTACCCCAAGATCCATGTCAGCACTGGAGAGGAATCCTCAGGTTCCGTCACCGACTCCACACAAGGTCCTAGGCACCGGCATCGATGGGAGAGGAATCCCGAGAGGCCCCCGAGCAACTCTCATGGGGATTGGCCTTTCCTGAGGCCACCAGAGCGGGTCCCTGAAGTCCCCGTCGTAGGTCGAGAGCACCTGCCGCAACTCGAGAAAATCCAGGAGGTTCTCCCCTCCAGGCGAGATGAGGCCCATTTCCGCTGAGGTGTCTCGAGGCTATTCACACCTAACATCTGGAACTTCCAAAGGGTCCTTCACACCCTTGCTGCAACTCAAGAAGTTCCCCGACATACCCGTCTCCACTCGAGAGGAAGCAGGAGAGTCCCGCCCACATCCAGAGGAGCCCCGTTTCCGCCTCCTAGCTCGAGAGGAGGGATCCTTTCCCTGCGTGGTCGGGAAAGAATTCCCGGCGTTCCCGTCGCATCTCACGTGGAGCCGCTCTCCACAGGAAAGGCGAGAGGAACTCCAGGGTCGTGCCACCATTCCCAGAGTCCCCCAGATGTCTCCGTCCATTCCAGGGAAACCTATTTTCCCTGCACTGCCTCGACTTTCAAGCCGAGGATCGACTCACACCACGGTGGCACGTGGGACAGCCCTGTTGGAAAGCCTCGTGGGAAAGCCTCGTGTGAAAGCCCCGAGGGAAAGGCACAGATCCGTTTATCCACGTGAAGGGAATGGTGACACTGCTGCTACAGCTCGGGAGGAAATCGCACGTGCATGCCCCCACTCGAGACGAGGACTGACTCCACTGGGGAGACTCCAGAAGTACCCCCAGATCCATGTCAGCACTGGAGAGGAATTCTCAGGTTCCTGCACTGGCTCCACACAAGATTTTAGGCCCCGGCATCGACAGGAGAGAAATCCCGAGAGGCCCACGAGCAACTCGCATGGGGACTGGCCTTTCTGGAGGCCACCAGAGCGGGTCCCTGAGGTCCTCGTCTTAAGTCGAGAGCACCTGCCGCAACTCAAAAAATCCAGTAGGTTCTCCCCTTCAGGCGAGATGAGGCCCATTTCCGCTGAAGCGACTCGAGTCTAGTCACACCTAACCTTTGGAACTTCCAAAGGGTCGTTCACACCCTTGCTGCAACTCAAGAAGTTCCCCGACATACCCGTCTCCACTCGACAGGAAGCACTAGAGTCCCGCCCACATACAGAGGAGCCCCGTTTACTCCTCCTAGCCTGAGAGGAGGGATCCTTTCCCTGCGTGGTCGGGAAAGAATTCCCGGCGATCCCGTTGCATCTCAAGAGGAGGCGCTCTCCACAGGAAAGGCGAGACAACTCCAGGATCGTGCCATCATTCCAAGAGTCCCCCAGATATCTCAGTGTGCCGGTGTCCAGCCACGCTGCATCCAGGGAATTTGACGGATGGACGGCGTTGACGTGGAAAGTCTTGTGTATTTATTAATGTAAGATTAGATTAAGAAATTATAGGGTAGTAAGAAGATTAACTGGAGGAAAAAGGCTGAATAGCTAGGTTTACGCGGAAGGCCAATAA
The DNA here is from genome assembly GCF_001704415.2 of Capra hircus. NCBI lineage: Eukaryota > Metazoa > Chordata > Mammalia > Artiodactyla > Bovidae > Capra > Capra hircus. The sequence continues at coordinate 4,516 of NW_017216247.1, forward strand.
AATTTCCGACAAGGAATTTTCTGGCGGACTCTGGGAATGGTGGCACGACCCTCGAGTTCCTCTGTGACTTTCACACTAGGCTTTCCCACAGGGCTTTCCCACGAGTCTTATCCACAGGGCTGTCCCACGTGCCACCGTGGTGTGAGACGATCCTCGGCTTGAAAGTCGAGGCAGGGCAGGGAAAACAGGTTTCCCTGGAATGGACTGAGACATCTGGGGGACACTGGGAATGGTTGCACGACCCTGGAGTTCCTCTCGCCTTTCCTGTGGAGAGCACCTCCTCTTGAGATGCGACGGGACGCCGGATATTCTTTCACGACCACGCAGGGAAAGGATCCCTCCTCTCGAGCTAGGAGGCGGAAACGTGGCTCCTCTGGATGTGGGCGGGACTCTCGTTCTTCCTCTCGAGTGGAGACGGGTATGTCGGGGATCTTCCTGAGTTGCAGCAAGGGTGTGAAGGACCCTTTGGAAGTTCCAGAGGTTAGGTGTGATTAGCCTCGAGACGCCTCAGCGGAAATGGGCCTCATCTCGCCTGGAGGTGAGAACCTCCTGGATTTTCTCGAGTTGCGGCAGGTGCTCTCGACTTACGACGGGGACCTCAGGGACACGCTCTGGTGGCCTCAGGAAAGGCCAGTCCCCATGCGAGTTGCTCTGGGGCCTCTCGGGCTTCCTTTCCCCTCGATGCCGGGGCCAAAGATCTTGTGTGGAGTCGGTGCCGGAACCTGAGGATTTCTCTCCAGTGCTGACATGGATCTTGGGGTACTTCTGGAGTCTCTCCAGGGGAGTCAGTCCTCATCTCGAGTGGGGGCATACATTTGCGCTTTCCTCCCGAGCTGTAGCAGCAGTGTCACGCTTCCCTTCGCGTATATCAAGGGATCTGTGGCTTTCCCACGAGGCTTTCGCAAGGGGCTGTCCCAAGTGCCACCGTGGTGTGAGTTGATCCTCGGCTTGAAAGTCGAGGCAGTGCAGGGAAAACAGGTTTCCCTGGAATGGACTGAGACATCTGGGGGACTCTGGGAATGTGGCACGACCCTGGAGTTCCTCTCGCCTTTCCTGTGCAGAGCGCCTCCTCTTGAGATGCGACGGGAATGCCGGGAATTCTTTCCTGACCACGCAGGGAAAGGATCCCTCCTCTCGAGCTAGGAGTCGGAAACGGGGCTCCTCTGGATGTGGGCGGGACTCTCGTGCTTCCTCTCGAGGGGAGACGGGTATGTCGGGGAACTTCTTAGGTTGCAACAAGGGTGTGAAGGACGCTTTCGAAGTTCCAGAGGTAAGATATGATTAGCCTCGAGACGCCTCAGCGGAAATGGGCCTCATCCCCCCCGGAGGGGAGAACCTCCTGGATTTTCTCGAGTTGCGGCAGGTGCTCTCGACTTAGGTCGGGGACCTCAGAGACCCGCTCTGGTGGCCTCAGAAAAGGCCAGTCCCCATGCGAGTTGCTCGGGGGCCTCTCGGTATTCCTCTCCCGTCGATGGCGGGGCATAAGACCTTGTGTGGAGTGGTGCCGGAACCTTAAGATTCCTCTCCCGTGCTGACATGGATCTTGGGGTACTTCTGGAGTCTCCCCAGGGGAGTCAGTACTCGTCTCCATTGGGGGCATGCAGGGGCCATTTCCTCCCGAGCTGTAGCGGCAGTGTCACGTTTCCCTTCGCGTGGATCAAGGGATCTGTGGCTTTCCCTCGAAGCCTTCCCTCGAGGCTTTCCCACGAGGCTTTCCCACTGGTCTGTCCCACGTGCCACCGTTGTGTGAGTCGATCCTCGGCTTGAAAGGCGAGGCAGTGCAGGGAAAACAGGTTTCCCTGGAATGGACGGAGATATCTGGGGGACTCTGGGAATGGTGACACGACCCTGGAATTCCTCTCGAATTTCCAGTGGACAGCGCCTCCTCTTGAGATGCGACGGGAACGCCGGGAAATCTGTCCCGACCACGCAGGAAAGGATCCCTCCTCTCGAGCTATGAGGCGGAAACGGGGCTCCTCTGGATGTCGGCGGGGTTCTCGTGCGTTCTCTCGAGTGGAGACGAGTATGTCGGGGAACTTCTTGAGGTGCAGCAAGGGTGTGAAGGACCCTCTGGAAGTTCCAGAGGTTAGGTGTGATTAGCCTCGAGATGCCTCAACGGAAATGGGCATCATCTCGCCTGGACGGGAGAACCTCCTGGATTCTCTTGAGTTGCGGCAGGTGCTTTCAAGTTACGACGGGGACCTCAGGGACCCGGTCTGGTGGCCTCAGGAAAGGCCTGTCCCCATGCGAGTTGCTCGGGGGTGTCTCCGGATATTCTCCCATCGATGAAGGGGCACAAGACCATGTGTGGTGTCGGTGCCGGAACCTGAGGATTCCTCTCCAGTGCTGACATGGATCTTGGGGTACTTCTGGAGTCTCCCCAGGGGAGTCAGTCCTCGTCTCGAGTGGGGGCATGCACGTGCGCTTTCCTCCCGAGGTGTAGAAGCAGTGTCACGCTTCCCTTCGCGTGGATCAAGGGATCTGTGGCTTTCCCTCGAGGCTTTCCCACGAGGCTTTCCCACAGGGCTGTCCCATGTGCCACCGTGGTGTGAGTCGAACCTCGGCTTGAAAGTCGAGGCAGTGCAGGGAGAACAGGTTTCCCTGGAATGGACTGAGACATCTGGGGGACTCTGGGAATGGTGGCAAAACCAAGGAGTTCCTCTCGACTTTCCTGTGGAGAGCGCATCCTCTTGAGATGCGACGGGAAGGCCGGAAATTCTTTCCCGACCATGCAGGGAAAGGATCCCTCCTCTCGAGCTAGGAGGCGGAAACCGGACTCCACTGGATGTGGGTGGGACTCTCGTGCTTCCTCTCGAGTGAAGACGGGTATGTCGGGGAACTTCTTGAGTTGCAGCAAGGGTGTGAAGGAACCTTTAAAAGTTCCAGAGGTTAGGTGTGATTAGCCTCCAGACGCCTCAGCGGAAATGCGCCTCATCTCGCCTGGAGGGGAGAACCTCCTGGATTTTCTCGAGTTGCGGCAGGTGCTCTTGACTTATGACGGGGACCTCAGTGACCCGCTCTGGTGGCCTCAGGAAAGGCCAGTCCCCATGCAAGGTGCTCGGGGGCCTTTCGGGATTCCTCTCCCGTCGATGCCGGGGCCTAAGACCTTGTGTGGAGTCGGTGCCGGAACCTGAGGATTCCTCTCCAGTGCTGACATGGATCTTAGGGTACTTCTGGAGTCTGCCCAAGGGAGTCAGTCCTCGTCTCGACTGGGGGCATGCACGTGCGCTTTCCTCCCGAGCTGTAGCAGCAGTGTCACTATTCCCTTCGCATGGATCAAAGGATCTGTGGCTTTCCCTCGAGACTTTCCCAGGAGGCTTTTCCATGAGTCTTTCCCACAGGGCTGTCCCACGTGCCACCGTGGTGTGAGTCGATCCTCGGCTTGAAAGTCGAGGCAGTGCAGGGAAAAAAGTTTTCCCTGGAATGGACTGAGACATCTGGGGGACTCTGGGAATGGTGGCACGACCCTGGAGTTCCTCTCGCCTTTCCTGTGGAGAGCGCCTCCTCTTGAGATGCGACAGGAACACCGGGAATTCTTTCCCGACCACGCAGGGAAAGGATCCCTCCTCTCGAGCTAGGAGGCGCAAACGGGGCTCCTCTGGATGTGGGCGGGACTCTCGTGCTTCCTCTCGAGTGGATATGGCTATGTCAGGGAACTTCTTGAGTTGCAGCAAGGGTGTGAAGGACCCTTTGGAAGTTCCAGAGGTTTAGGTGTGATTAGCCTCGAGACGCCTCAGCGGAAATGGGCCTCATCTCGCCTGGAGGGGAGAACCTCCTGGATTTTTTCGAGTTGGGACAGGTGATATCGACTTAAGACGGGGACCTGAGGGACCCGCTCTGGTGGCCTCAAGAAAGGCCATTCCCCATACGAGTTGCTCGGGGGCCTCTCGGGATTCCTCTCCCGTCGATGCCGGGGCCTAAGACCTTGTGTGGATTCGGTGCCGGAACCTGAGGATTCCTCTCCAGTACTGACATGGATCTTGACATCCTTAAAGGCGAGATGAGCCCCATTTCCGCTGAGGCGTCTCGAGGCTAATCACACCTAACCTCTGGAACTTCCAAAGGGTCCTTCACACCCTTGCTGCAACTCAAGGAGTTCTCTGACATACCCGTCTCCACTCGAGAGTATCAAGATCTTCCCGCCCACTTTCAGAGGAGCACTGTTTCCACCTCATAGCTCGAGAGGAGGGATCCTTTCCCTGCGTGGTCTGGAAAGCATTCCCGGCGTTCCAGTCGCATCTCAAGAGGAGGCCCTCTCCACAGGAAAGGCTAGAGAAACTCCAGGGTCGTTCCACCATTCCCAGAGTCCCCCAGATGTCTCTGTCAATTCCAGGGAAACCTGTTTTCCCTGCACTGCCTCGACTTTGAAGCCGAGGATCGACTCACATCACGGTGGCACGTGGGACAGCCCTGAGGAAAATCCTCGTGGGAAAGCCTCATTGGAAAGCCTCGAGGGAAAGCCACAGATCCCTTGATCCAAGCGAAGGGAAGCGTGACACCGCTGCTACAGCTCGAGAGGAAAGCTCACGTGCAGGCCCCCACTCGAGACGAGGACTGACTCCCCTGGGGAGACTCAGAAGTACCCCAAGATTCATGTCAGCACTGGAGAGGAATCCTAAGGTTCCGGCACCGACTCCACACAGGTTTTAGGCACCGACTTCGACGGGAGAGGAATCCCGAGAGGCCCCCGAGCAAGTCCCATGGGGACTGGCCTTTCCTGAGGCCACCAGAGCGGGTCCCTGAGGTCCCCGTCGTAAGTCGAGAGCACCTGCCTGCAACTCGAGAAAATCCAGGAGGTTCTTCCCTCCAGGCGAGATGAGGCCCATTTCCGCTGAGTCGTCTCGAGGATATTCACACCTAACCTCTGGAACTTCCAAAGGGTCCTTCACACCCTTTTTGCAACTCAAGAAGTTCCCCGACATACCCGTCCCCACTCGAGAGGAAGCACGAGAGTCCCGCCCACATCCAGAGGAGACCCGTTTCCGCCTCCTAGTTCGACGGAGGGATCCTTTCCCTGCGTGCTCGGGAAAGAATTCCCAGCGTTTCCGTCGCATCTCAAGAGGAGGCGCTCTCGACAGGAAAGGCAGAGGAACTCCAGGGTGGTGCCACCATTCCCAGAGTCCTCCAGATGTCTCAGTCCATTCCAGGGAAACCTGTTTTCCCTGCACTGCGTCGACTTTCAAGCTGAGGATCGACTCACACCAAGGTGGCACGTGGGACAGCCCTGTGGGAAAGCGTCGTGGGAAAGCCTCGTGGGAAAGCCTCGAGTGAAAACCACAGATCCGTTGATCCACTCGAAGGGAAGCGTGACACTGCTTGCTACAGCTCGGGAGGAAAGCGCACGTGCATACCCCCACTCGAGACGAGGACTGACTCCCCTGGGGAGACTCCAGAATTACCCCAAGATCCATGTCAGCAGTGGAGAGGAATACTCAGGTTCCGGCACAGACTCCACACAAGGTCTTAGGCCCCGGCATTGACGGGAAAGGAATCCCGGAGAAGCCCGCGAGCAACTCGCATGGGGACTGGCCTTTCCTGAGGCCACCAGAGCGGGTCCCTGAGGTCCCCGTCATAAGTCGAGAGCACCTGCCGCAACTCGAAGAAAATCCAGGAGGTTCTGCTCTCCACGCGAGATGAGGCCCATTTCCCCTGAGGCGTCTCGAGGCTAATCTCATCTAACATCTGGAACTTCCAAAGGGTCCTTCACACCCTTGCTTCAACTCAAGAAGTTCCCCGACATACCGTCTCCACTAGAGAGGAAGCACGAGAGTCCTGCCCACATCCAGAGGAGCCTCGTTTGCGCCTCCTAGTTCGAGAGGAGGGATCCTTTCCCTGCGTGGTGGGGAAAGAATTCCCCGCGTTCCCGTCGCATCTCAAGAGGAGGCGCTCTCCACAGGAAAGGCGAGAGGAACTCCAGGGTCCTGCCACCATTCCCAGCGTCCCCCTGATGTCTCCAGTCCATTCCAGGGAAACCTGTTTTCCCTGCACTGCCTCGACTTTCAAGCCGAGGATTGACTCACACCAACGGTGGCACGTGGGACAGCCCTGTGGGAAATCCTCGTGGGAAAGCCTCGTGGGAAAGCCTAGAGGGAAAGCCACAGATCCCTTGATCCACGCGAATGGGAAGTGCACCACTGCTGCTACAGCTCGGGAGGAAAACGCACGTGCATGCCCCCACTCGAGAGGAGGACTGACTCCCCTGAGGAGACTCCAGAAGTACCCCAAGATCCATGTCAGCACTGGAGAGGCAACCCTCAGGTTCCGGACACTGACTCCACACAAGGTCTTAGGCCACCAGCATCAACGGGAGAGGAATCCGAGAGGCCCCCGAGCAACTCGCATGGGGACTGGCCTTTCCTGAGGCCACCAGAGCAGGTCCCTGAGGTCCCCCGTCGTAAGTCGAGAGCACCTGCCCCAACTCGAGAAAATCCAGGAGGTTCTCCCCTCCAGGCGAGATGAGGCCAATTTCCTCTGAGGCGTCTCGAGGCTAATCACACCTAACATCTGGAACTTCCAAAGGGTCCTTCACACCCTTGCTGCAACTCAAGAAGTTGCCCGACATACCCGTCTCTACTCGAAAGGAAGCACGAGAGTCCCGCCCACTTCCAGAGGAGCCCCGTTTCCGCCTCCTTGCTCGAGAGACAGGCTCCTTTCCCTGCGTGGTCGGGAAAGAATTCCCGGCGTTCCTGTGGCATCTCAAGAGGAGGCACTCTCCACAGGAAAGGCCGAGAGGAACTCCAGCGTCGTGCCACCATTCCCAGAGTCCTCCAGATGTCTCAGTCCATTCCAGGGAAACCTGTTTTCCCTGCACTGCCTCGACTTTCAAGCCGAGGATCGACTCACACCACGGTGGCACGTGGGACAGTCCTGTGGGAAAGCCTCAAGGGAAAGCCCCTGATGCCTTGATCCAAGCGAAGGGAAGCATGACACTGCTGCTACAGCTCGGGAGGAAAGAGCACGTGCATGTCCCCACTCGAGACGAGGACTGACTCCCTGGGGAGACTCCAGAAGTACCCCAAGATCCATGTCAGCACTGGAGAGGAATCCACAGGTTTCGGCACCGACTCCACTCAAGGTCTTAGGCCCCGGCATCGAGGGCAGAGGAATCCCGAGAGGCCCCCGAGCAACTCGCATGGGGACTGGCCTCTCCTGAGGCAACCAGAGCGGGTCTCTGAGGTCCCCATCGTAAGTCGAAAGCACCTGCCGCAACAAGAGAAAGTCCAGGAGGTTCTCCCCCTCCAGGCGAGATGAGGCCCATTTCCGCTGAGGCGTCTCAAGGCTAATCACATCTAACGTCTGGAACTTCCAAAGCGTCCTTCACACCCTTGCTGCAACTCAAGAAGTTCCCCGACATACCGGTCTCCTCTCCAGAAAAAGCAAGAGAGTCCCGGCCACATCCAGAGGAGCCCCGTTTCCGCCTCCTAGCTCGAGAGGAGGGATCCTTTCCCTGCGAGGTGGGGAAAGAATTCCCCGCGTTCCCGTCGCATCTCAAGAGGAGGCGCTCTCCACAGGAAAGGCGAGAGGAACTCCAGGGTCATGCCACCATTCCCAGAGTCGCCTTGATGTCTCAGTCCATTCCAGGGAAACCTGTTTTCCCTGCACTGCCTCGACTTTCAAGCCGAGGATCGACTCACACCACGGTGGCACGTGGGACAGCCCTGTGGGAAAGCCTCGTGGGAAAGCCTCGTGGGAAAGCCTCCAAGGAAAGCCACAGATTCCTGGATCCACGCGAAGGGAAGAGTGACACTGCTGCTACAGCTCGGGAGGAAATTGCACATGCATGCCCCCAATAGATATGAGGACTGACTCACCTGGGAGACTCCAGAAGTACCCCAAGATCCATGTAAGCACTGTAGAGGTATTCTCAGGTTCCGGCACCGACTCCACACAAGGTCTTAAGCGCCGGCATCGACGGGGAGAGGAATCCCGAGAGGCCCCCGAGCAACTCGCATGGAGCCTGACCTTTCCTGAGGCCACCAGAGCGGGTCCCTGAGGTCCCCATCTTAAGTCCACAGCACCTTCTGCAACTAGAGAAAATCCAGCAGGTTCTCCCCTCCAGGCGAGATGAGGCCCATTTCCGCTGAGCCGTTTTGAGGCTAATCACATCTAACATCTGGAACTTCCAAAGGGTCCTTCACACCCTTGCTGCAACTCAAGAAGTTCCCCGACATACCCGTCTCCACTCGAGAGGAAGCAAGAGAGTCAGGCCCACATCCAGAAGAGCCCCATTTCCGCCTCCTATCCCGAGAGGAGGGATCCTTTCCCTGCGTGGTCGGAAAACAATTCCCGGTGTTCCCATCGCATCTCAAGAGGAGGCACTCTCCACGGGAAAGGCGAGAGGAACTCCAGGGTCGTGCCACCATTCCCTGAGTCCCCCAGATGTCTCAGTCTATTCCAGGGAAACCTGTTTTCCCTGCACTGCCTCGACTTTCAAGCCGAGGATCGACTCACACCACCGGTGGCACGTGGGACAGCCCTGTGGGAAAGCCTCTTGGGAAAGCCACAGTAACCTTGATCCACGCGAAGGTAAGCGTGACACTGCTGCTACAGCTCCGGAGGAAAGCTCACGTGCATGCCCCCACTCGAGACGAGGACTGACTCCCTGGGAGACTCCAGGAGTTCCCAAGATCATGTCGGCACTGCAGAGGAATCCTCAGTTTCCAGCACCGACTCCACACAAGGGTTTAGGCCCGGCATTAACGAGAGGAATCCCAAGAGGCCCCCGAGCAACTCGCATGGGGACTGGCCTTTCCTGTGCTGTACGACGTACAGACGGGGACCTCAGGGACCCGCTCTGGTCGCT
>NW_017216248.1:0-13318 GCF_001704415.2 Capra hircus
CACGCAGGGAAAGGATCCTCCTCTCGAGCTAGGAGGCGGAAACGGGCGCCTCTCTGGATGTGGATGCGGGACTCTGTGCTCCCTCTCGAGTGAAGACGGTACGTCGGGCAACTTCTTGAGTTGCAGCAAGGGTGTGAAGGACCCTTTGGAAGTTCCAGAGTCCAGGTTGATTAGCTCGGAGACGCCTCAGCGGAAATGGGCCTCATCTCGCCTGCAGGGGAGAACCTCCTGGATTTTTTCGAGTTGTGGCAGGAGCTCTCGTCTTACGACGGGGACCTCAGGGATCCGCTCTGGTGGCCTCAGGAAAGGCCAGTCCCCATGCGAGTTGTTCGGGGGCCTCTCGGGATTCCTCTCTCCGTCGATGCTGGGGCCTAGGACCTTGTGTGGAGTCAGTGAGGGAACCTGAGGATTCCTCTCCAGTGCTGACATGGATCTTGGGGGTATTTCTGGAGTCCCCCAAGGGAGTTAGGCCACGTCTCGAGTGGGGGCATGCACGTGCGCTTTCCTTCCGAGCTGTAGCAGCAGTGTCGCGCTTCCCTTCGCGTGGGTCAAGGGATCTTGGCTTTCCTCGAGGCTTTACCACAGGGCTGTCCCACGTGCCACCATGGTGTGAGTCGATCCTCGGCTTGAAAGTCGAGGCAGTGCAGGGAAAACAGGTTTCCCTGGAATGGACGGAGACATCCGGGAGACTCTGGGAATGTGGCACGACCCTAGAGTTCCTCTCGCCTTTCCTGTGGAGAGCGCCTCCTCTTGAGATGCGACGGGAACGGCCGGGAATTCTTTCCCGACCACGCAGGGAAAGGATCCCTCCTCTCGAGCTAGGAGGCGGAAACGGGGCTCCTCTGGATGTGGGCGGGACTCTCGTGCTTCCTCTCGAGTGGAGACGGGTATGTCGGGGAACTTCTTGAGTTGCAGCAAGGGTGTGAAGGACCCTTTGGAAGTTCCAGAGTGTTAGGTGTGATTAGCCTCGAGACGCCTCAGCGGAAATGGGCCTCATCTCGCCTGGAGGGAGAACCTCCTGGATTTTCTCGAGTTGCGGCAGGTGCTCTCGACTTACGACGGGGACCTCAGGGACCGCTCTGGTGGCCTCAGGAAAGGCCAGTCCCATGCGAGTTGCTCGGGGCCTCTCGGGGATTCCTCTCCCGTCGATGCCGGGGCCTAAAGACCTTGTGTGGAGTCGTGCCGGAACCTGAGGATTCCTCTCCAGTGCTGACATGGATCTTGGGGTACTTCTGGAGTCTCCCCAGGGGAGTCAGTCCTCGTCTCGAGTGGGGGCATGCACGTGCGCTTTCCTCCCGAGCTGTAGCAGCAGTGTCACGCTTCCCTTCGCGTGGATCAAGGGATCAGGGGCTTTCCCTCGAGGCTTTCCCACGAGGCTTTCCCACGAGGCTTTCCCACAGGGCTGTCCCACGTGCCACCGTGGTGTGAGTCGATCCTCGCTTGAAAGTCGAGGCAGTGCAGGGAAAACAGGTTTCCCTGGAATGGACTGGAGACATCTGGGGGACTCTGGGAATGGTGGCACGACCCTGGAGTTCCTCTCGCCTTTCCTGTGGAGAGCGCCTCCTCTTGAGATGCGACGGGAACGCCGGGAATTCTTTCCCGACCACGCAGGGAAAGGATCCCTCCTCTCGAGCTAGGAGGCGGAAACGGGGCTCCTCTGGATGTGGGTGGAACTCTCGTGCTTCCTCTCGAGTGGAGACGGGTATGTCGGGGAACTTCTTGAGTTGCAGCAAGGGTGTGAAGGACCCTTTGGAAGTTCCAGAGGTTAGGTGTGATTAGCCTCGAGACGCCTCAGCGGAAATGGGCCTCATCTCGCCTGGAGGGGAGAACCTCCTGGATTTTCTCGAGTTGCGGCAGGTGCTCTCGACTTACGACGGGGACCTCAGGGACCCGCTCTGGTGGCCTCAGGAAAGGCCAGTCCCCATGCGAGTTGCTCGGGGGCCTCTCAGGGATTCCTCTCCCTGTCGATGCCGGGGCCTAAGACTTGTGTGGAGTCGGTGCCGGAACCTGAGGATTCCTCTCCCAGTGCTGACATGGATCTTGGGGTACTTCTGGAGTCTCCCCAGGGGAGTCAGTCCTCGTCTCGAGTGGGGTATTGCACGTGAGCTTTCCTCCCGAGCTGTAGCAGCAGTGTCAGCGCTTCCCATTCGCCTGGATCAAGGTATCTGTGGATTTCCCTCTAGGCTTTCCCACGAGGCTTTCCCACGAGCTATTTCCCACAGGGCTGTCCTACGTGCCACCGTGGTGTGAGTCGATCCTCGGCTTGAAAGTCGAGGCAGTGCAGGGAAAACAGGTTTCCCTGGAATGGACTGAGACATCTGGGGGACTCTGGAGAATGGCTGCACGACCCTGGAGTTCCTCTCGCCTTTCCTGTGGAGAGCGCCTCCTCTTGAAGATGCGACGGGAACACCGGGAATTCTTTCCCCGACCACGCAGGGAAAGGATCCCTCCTCTCGAGCTAGGAGGCAGAAACGGGGCTCCTCTGGATGTGGGCGGGACTCTCGTGCTTCCTCTCGAGTGGAGATGGGTATGTCGGGGATCTTCTTGAGTTGCAGCAAGGGTGTGAAGTACCCTTTGGAAATTCCAGAGGTTAGGTGTGATTAGCCTCGAGACGCCTTAGCGGAAATGTGCCTCATTTCGCCTGGAGGGGAGAACCGCCTGGACTGTTCTCGAGTTGCGGCAGGTGCTCTCGACTTACGACAGGGGACCTCAGGGACCCGCTCTGGTGGCCTCAGGAAAGGCCAGTCCCCAATGCGAGTTGCTCGGAGGCCTCTCGGGATTCCTCTCCCGTCGATGCCGGGCCTAAGATCTTGTGTGGAGTCGGTGCCAGAACCTGAGGATTCCTCTCCAGTGCAGACATGGATCTTGGGGTACTTCTGGTGTCTCCCCAGGGTAGTCAGTCCTCGTCTCGAGTGGGGGCATGCACGTGTGCTTTCCTCCCGAGCTCGTAGCAGCAGTGTCGTGCTTCCCTTCGCGTGGATCAAGGGATCTGTGGCTTTCCCTCGTGGCTTTCCCACGAGTCTTTCCCACGAGGCTTTCCCAAAGGGCGGTCCCACGAGGCTTTCCCACAAGGCTTTCCCACAGGCTGTCCCACGTTCCACCGTGGTGTGAGTCGATCCTCGCTTGAAAGTCGAGGCAGTGCAGGGAAAACAGGTTTCCCTGGAATGGACGGAGACATCTGGGGGACTCTGGGAATGGTGGTACGGACCCTGGAGTTCCTCTCGCCTTTGCCTGTGGAGAGCGCCTCCTCTTGAGATGCGACGGAAACGCCCTGAATTCTTTCCCGAGCACGCAGGGAATGGATCCCTCCTCTCGAGCTAGGAGGCGGAAATGGGGCTACTGTGGATGTGGGTGAGATTCTCGTGCTTCCTCTCGATTGGAGACGGGATATGTCGGGGAACGTCTTGAGTTGCAGCAAGGGTGTGAAAGACCCTTTGGAAGTTCCAGAGGTTAGGTATGATTAGCCTCAAGACGCCTCAGCGGAATGAGCCTCATCTCGCCTGGAGGGAGAACCTCCTGGATTTTCTCGAGTTGCGGCAGGTGCTCTCGACTTACGACGGGGACCTCAGGGACCCGCTCTGGTAGCCTCAGTAAAGGCCAGTCCCCATGCGAGTTGCTCGGGGGCCTCTCGGGATTCTTCTCCCTTCGATGCCGGGGCCTAAGATCTTGTGTGGAGTGGGTGCCGGAACGTGAGGATTCCTCTCCAGTGCTGACATGGATCTTGGGGTACTTCTGGAGTCTCCCCAGGGCAGTCAGTCCACTACTCGAGTGGGGGCATGCACGGTGCAGCATTTCTCCCGAGCTGTAGCAGCTGTGTCGCGCTTCCCTTCACGTGGATAAAGGGATCTGTGGCTTTCCCTCGAGGCTTTCCCAAGAGGCTTCCCACGAGGCTTTCCCACAGGGCTGTCCCACGTGCCACCGTGGTGTGAGTTGATCCTCGGCTTGAAAGTCGAGGCAGTGCAGGGAAAACAGGTTTCCCTGGAATGGACTGAGACCTCTAGGGGACTTTAGGAATCGTAGGCACGATCCTGGAGTTCCTTCTCGCCTTTCCTGTGGAGAGCACCTCCTCTTGAGATGCTACGGGTACGCCGGGAATTCTTTCCCGAACACGCAGGGAAAGGATCCCTCCTCTCAACTAGGAGGCGGAAACGGGGCTCCTCTGTATGTGGGCGGGACTCTTCGTGTTTCCTCTCGAGTGGAGTTGGGTATGTAGGGGAACTTCTTGAGTTGCAGCAAGGGTGTGAAGGACCCTTTGGAAGTTTCAGAGGTTAGGTGTGATTAGCTTCGAGATGCCTCAGGGGAAATGGGCCTCATTTCGCCTGGAGGGGAGAACCTCCTGGATTTTCTCTAGTTGCAGCAGGTGCTCTAAACTTACCACGGGGACATCAGGGACCTGTTCTGGTGGCCTCAGAAAAGGCCAGTCCCACATGTGAGTTGCTTGGGGGCCTCTCGGGATTCCTCTCCCGACGATGCTGGGGCCTAAGACCTTGAGTGGAGTCGGTGCCGGAACCTGAGGATTCCTCTCCAGTGCTGACATGGATCTTGGGGTACTTCTGGTATCTCCCCAGGGGAGTCAGTCCTCGTCTCGGGTGGGGGCATGCACGTGCGCTTTCCTCCCGAGCTGAAGCAGCAGTGTCACGCTTCCCTTCGCGTGGAACAAGGGATCTGTGGCATTCCCTCGAGGCTTTCCCACGAGGCTTTCCCACGAGGCTTTTCCACAGGGCTGTCCCACGTGCCACCATGGTGTGAGTCGATCCTCGGCTTGAAAGTCAAAACAGTGCAGGGAAAACAGGTTTCCCTGGAATGGACTGAGACATCTGGGGGACTCTGGGAATGGTGGCATGGCCCTGGAGTTCTTCTCGCCTTTCCTGTGGAGAGCGCCTCCTCTTGAGATGCGACGGGAACGCCGGGAATTCTTTCCCGAGCACGCAGGGAAAGGATCCCTCCTCTCGAGCTAGGAGGTGGAAACGGGGCTCCTCTGGATGTGGTCGGGACTCTCGTGCTTCCTCTCGAGTGGAGACGGGTATATCGGGGAACTTCTTGAGTTGCAGCAAGGGTGTGAAAGGACCCTTTGGAAGTTCCAGAGGTCTGGTGTGATTAGCCTCAGGACGCCTCAGCGGAAATGGGCCTCATCTCGCCTGGAAGGGGAGAACCTCCTGGATTTTCTCGAGTTGTGGCAGGTGCACTAGACGTACGACGGGGACCTCAGGGACGCGCTCTGGTGGCCTCGGGAAAGGCCATTTCCTTGCGAGTTACTCGGGGGCCTTTCGGGATTCCTCTCCCGTCGATGCCAGGGCCTAAGACCTTGTGTGGAGTCGGTGCCAGAACCTGAGGATTCCTCTCCAGTGCTGACATGGATCTTGGGCTACTTCTGGAGTCTCCCCAGGGGAGTCAGCCCTCGTCTCGAGTTGGGCATGCAAGTGCACTTTCCTCCCGAGCTGTAGCAGCACTGTAACGCTTCCCTTCGCGTGGAAACAGGGATCTGTGGCATTCCCTTGAGGCTTTCCCACGAGGCTTTCCCACGAGGGTTTCCCACAGGGCTGTCCCACGTGCCACCGTGGTGTGAGTCGATCCTCAGCTTGAAAGTCGAGGCAGTGCAGGGAAAACAGGTTTCCCTGGAATGGACTGAGATATCTAGGGGACTCTGGGAATGGTGGCACGACCCTGGAGTTCCTCTCGCCTTTCCTATGGAGAGCGCCTCCTCTTGAGATGCGACGGGAACACCAGGAAATTTTTCCCGAGCACGCAGGGAAAGGATCCCTCCTCTCGAGCTAGGAGGCGGAAACGGGGCTCCTCTGGATGTGGGCGGGACTCTCGTGCTTCCTCTCGAGTGGAGACGGGTATGTCGGGGAACTTCTTGAGTTGCAGCAAGGGTGTGAAGGACCCTTTGGAAGTTCCAGAGGTTAGGTGTGATTAGCCTCGAGACGCCTCAGCGGAAATGGGCCTCATCTAGCCTGGAGGGGAGAACCTCCTGGATTTTCTCGAGTTGCGGCAGGTGCTCTCGACTTACGATGGGGACTTCAGGGACCCGCTCTCGGTGGCCTCAGGAAAGGCCAGTCCCCATGCGAGTTGCTCGAGGGCCTCTCGGGATTCTTCTCCCGTCCATGCTGGGGCCTAAGACCTGCTGTGGACTCAGTGCCGGAACCTGAGGATTTCTCTCCAGTGCAGACATGGATCTTAGGGTACTTCTGGAGTCTCCCCAGGGCAGTCAGTCCTCGTCTCGAGTCGGGGCATGCACGTGCGCTTTCCTCCCGAGCTGTAGCAGCAGTGTCGCGCTTCCCTTCGCGTGGATCAAGGGATCTGGGTCTTTCCCTCAAGGCTTCCTCACGAGGCTTTCCCACAGGGCTGTCCCACGTGCCACCGGTGGTGTGATTCGATCCTCGGCTTGAAAGTCGACGCAGTGCAGGGAAAACAGGTTTTCCCTGGAATGGACTGAGACATCCAGAGGATTCTGGGAATGGTGGCTCGACCGTGGAGTTCCTCTCGCCTTTCCTGTGGAGCCCGCCTCCTCTTGAGATGTGACGGGAACACCGGGAATTCTATCCCGACCACGGAGGGAAAGGATCCCTGCTCTCGAGCTAGGAGGCGGAAACGGGGCTCCTCTGGATGTGGGCGGGACTCTCGTGCTTCCTCTCGAGTGGAGACGGGTATGTCGGGGTACTTCTTGAGTTGCAGTAAGGGTGTGAAGGACTCTTTGGAAGTTCCAGAGGTAAGGTGTGATTAGCCTCGAGATACCTCAGCGGAAATGGGAATCAGCTCGCCTGGAGGGGAGAACCTCCTGGATTTTCTCGAGTTGCAGCAGGTGCTCTCGACTTACGACAGGGACCGCAGGGACCCACTGTGGTGGCCTCAGGAAAGATCAGTCCCCATGCAAGTTGTTCTGGGGCCTCTCGGGATTCCTCTCACGTCGATGCAGGGGCCTAAGACCTTGTGTGGAGTCGGTGCCGGAACCTGAGGATTCCTCTCCAGTGCTGACATGGATCTTGGGGTACTTCTGGAGTCTCCCCAGGGGTGTCAGTCCTCGTCTCGAGTGGGGCCATGCACGTGCGCTTTCCTCCCGAGCTTTAGCAGCAGTGTCACGCTTCCCTTCGCGTGGATCAAGGGATCTGTGGATTTCCCTCGAGGCTTTCCCACGAGGCTTTCCCACAGGGCTGCCCCACGTGCCACTGTGGTGTGAGTCGATCCTCGGCTTGAAAGTCGAGGCAGTGCAGGGAAACCAGGTTCCCTGGAATGGACTGAGACATCTGGGGGACTCTGGCAATGGTGGCACGAACCTGGAGTTCCTCTCGCTTTTCCTCTGGAGAGCGCCTCCTCTTGAGATGCGACGGGAACGCCGCGAATTCTTTCCCCACCACGCAGGGAAAGGATCAAACCTCTCGAGCTAGGAGGCGGAAACGTGGCTCCTCTTGATGTGGGCGGCACTTTCCTGCTTCCTCTCGAGTGGAGACGGGTATGTCGGGGTACTTCTTGAGTTGCAGCAAGGGTGTGAAGGACCCTTTGGAAGTTCCAGAGGTAAGGTGTGATTAGCCTCGAGATACCTCAGCGGAAATGGGCCTCATGTCGCCTGGAGGGGAGAACCTCCTGGATTTTCTCGAGTTGCGGCAGGTGCTCTCGACTTACGACGGGGACCTCAGGGACCCACTCTGGTGGCCTCAGGAAAGCCCAGTCCCCATGCGAGTTGCTCGGGGGCCTCTCGGGATTCCTCTCCCGTCGATGCCGGGGCCTAAGACCTTGTGTGGAGTCAGTGCCGGAACCTGAGGATTCCTCTCCAGTGCCGACATGGATCTTCGGGGACTTCTGTAGTCTCCCCAGAGGCGTAAGTCCTCGTCTCGAGTGGGGGCATGCACGTGCGCTTTCCTCCCGAGCTGTAGCAGCAGTGTCACGCTTCCCTTTTCGTGGATCAAGGGATCTGTGGCTTTCCCTCTAGACTTTCCCATGAGGCTTTCCCACGAGGCTTTCCCACAGGGCTTTCCCACGTGCCACGGTGGTGTGAGTCGATCCTCGGCTTGAAAGTCGAGGCAGTGCAGGGAAACCAGGTTTCCCTGGAATGGACTGAGACATCTGGGGGACTCTGGCAATGGTGGCACGAACCCTGGAGTTCCTCTCGCCTTTTCCTGTGGAGAGCGCCTCCTCTTGAGATGCGACGGGAACGCCGCGAATTCTTTCCCCACCACGCAGGGAAAGGATCCACTCCTCTCGAGCTAGGAGGCGGAAACGTGGCTCCTCTGGATGTGGCGGGACTCTCCTGGCTTCCTCTCGAGTGGAGACGGGTATGTCGGGGAACTTCTTGAGTTGCAGCAAGGGTGTGAAGGACCCTTTGGAAGTTCCAGAGTTAAAGGTGTGATTAGCCTCCTAGTTGCCTCAAGCGGAAATGGGCCTCATCTCGCCTGGAGGGGAGAACCTCCTGGATTTTCTCGAGATTGCGGCAGGTGCTCTCGACTTACGACGGGGACCTCAGGGACCCGACTCTGGTGGCCTCAGGAAAGGCCAGTCCCCATGCGAGTTGCTCGGGGCCTCTCGGGATTCCTCTCCCGTCGATGCTGGGGCCTAAGACCTTGTGTGGAGTCAGTGCCGGAACCTGAGGATTCTCTCCAGTGCAGACATGGATCTTAGGGTACTTCTGGAGTCTCCCCAGGGCAGTCAGTCCTCGTCTCGAGATGGGGGCATGCACGTGCGCTTTCCTCCCGAGCTGTAGCAGCAGTGTCATGCTTCCCTTTCGCGTGGATCAAGGGATCTGTGTCTTTCCCCTCGAGGCTTTCCCACGAGGCTTTCCCACAGGGCTGTCCCACGTGCCACCGTGGTGTGAGTCGATCCTCGGCTTGAAAGTCGAGGCAGTGCAGGGAAACAGGTTTCCCTGGAATGGACTGAGACATCTGGGGGACTCTGGGAATGGTGGCACGACCCTGGGAGTTCCTCTCGCCTTTTCCTGTGGAGAGCGCCTCCTCTTGAGATGCGACGGGAACGCCGGGAATTCTTTCCCGACCACGCAGGGAAAGGATCCTCCTCTCGAGCTAGGAGGCGGAAACGGGGCTCTCTCTGGATGTGGGCGGGACTCTCGTGCTTCCTCTCGAGTGGAGACGGGTATGTCGGGGAACTTCTTGAGTTGCAGCAAGGGTGTGAAGGACCCTTTGGAAGTTCCAGATGTTAGAGTGTGATTAGCCTCGAGATGCCTCAGCGGAAATGGGCCTCATCTCGCCTGGAGGGGAGAACCTCCTGGATTTTCTCGAGTTGCGGCAGGTGCTCTCGACTTACGACGGGGACCTCAGGGACCCGACTCTGGTGGCCTCAGGAAAGGCCAGTCCCCATGCGAGTTGCTCGGGGGCCTCTCGGGATTCCTCTCCCGTCGATGCCGGGCCTAAGACCTTGTGTGGAGTCGGTGCGGAACCTGAGGATTCCTCTCCAGTGCTGACATGGATCTTGGGTACTTCTGGAGTCTCCCCAGGGAGTCAGTCCTCGTCTCGAGTGGGGGCATGCACGTGCGCTTTCTCCCGAGCTGTAGCAGCAGTGTCACGCTTCCCTTCGCGTGGATCAAGGGATCTGTGGCTTTCCCTCGAGGCTTTCCACGAGGCTTTCCCACGAGGCTTTCCCACAGGCTGTCCCACGTGCCACTGGGTGTGAGTCGATCCTCGGCTTGAAAGTCGAGGCAGTGCAGGGAAAACAGGTTTCCCTGGAATGGACTGAGACATCTGGGGGACTCTGGGAATGGTGGCACGACCTGGAGTTCCTCTCGCTTTCCTGTGGAGAGCGCCTCCTCTTGAGATGCGACGGGAACGCCGGGAATTCTTTCCCGACCACGCAGGGAAAGGATCCCTCCTCTCGAGCTAGGCAGGCGGAAACGGGGCTCCTCTGGATGTGGGCGGGACTCTCGGCTTCCTCTTCGAGTGGAGACGGGTATGTCGGGGAACTTCTTGAGTTGCCAGCAAGGGTGTGAAGGACCCTTTGGAAGTTCCAGAGGTTAGGTGTGATTAGCCTCGAGATACCTCAGCGGAAATGGCCTCATCTCGCCTGGAGGGGAGAACCTCCTGGATTTTCTCGAGTTGCGGCAGGTGCTCTCCGACTTATGACGGGGACCTCAGGGACCCGCTCTTGGTGGCCTCAGGAAAGGCCAGTCCCATGCGAGTTGCTCGGGGGCCTCTCGGGATTCCTCTCCCGTCGATGCTGGGGCCTAAGACCTTGTGTGGAGTCAGTGCCGGAACCTGAGGATTCCTCTCCCAGTGCGACATGGATCTTGGGGTACTTCTGGAGTCTCCCCAGGGCAGTCAGTCCTCGTCTCGAGTGGGGGCATGCACGTGCGCTTTCCTCCCGAGCTGTAGCAGCAGTGTCAGCGCTTCCCTTCGCGTGGATCAAGGGATCTGTGGCTTTCCCTCGAGGCTTTCCCACGAGGCTTTCCACGAGGTTTCCACAGGGCTTTCCCACGGTGTCCACCGGTGGTGTGAGTCGATCCTCGGCTTGAAAGTCGAGGCAGTGCAGGGAAAACAGGTTTCCCTGGAATGGACTGAGACATCCTGGGGGACTCTGGAATGGTGGCACGACCCTGGAGTTCCTCTCGCCTTTCCTGTGGAGAGCGCCTCTGCTTGAGATGCAGACGGGAACGCCTGGAATTCTTTCCCGACCACGCAGGGAAAAGGATCCCTCCTCTCGAGCTAGAGGCGGAAACGGGGCTCCTCTGGATGTGGGCGGGACTCTCGTGCTTCCTCTCGAGTGGAGACGGGTATGTCGGGGAACTTCTTGAGTTGCAGGCAAGGGTGTGAAGGACCCTTTGGAAGTTCCAGAGTTTAAAGTGTGATTAGCCTCGAGTACGCCTCAGCGGAAATGGGCCTCATCTCGCCTGGAGGGGAGAACCTCCTGGATTTTCTCGAGTTGCGGCAGGTGCTCTCGACTTACGACGGGGACCTCAGGGACCCGACTCTGGTGGCCTCAGGAAAGGCCAGTCCCCATGCGAGTTGCTCGGGGCCTCTCGGGATTCCTCTCCGTCGATGCGGGGCCTAAGACCTTGTGTGGAGTCAGGTGCCAGAACCTGAGGATTCCTCTCCAGTGCAGACATGGATCTTGGGGTACTTCTGGAGTCTCCCCAGGGCAGTCAGTCCTCGTCTCGAGTGGGGGGCATGCACGTGCGCTTTCCTCCCGAGCTGTAGCAGCAGTGTCGACTGCTTCCTTCGCGTGGATCAAGGGATCTGTGGTCTTTCCCTCGAGGCTTTCCCACGAGGCTTTCCCACAGGGCTGTCCCACGGTGTCCCACGCACGTGGATGTGAGTCGATCCTCGGCTTGAAAGTCGAGGCAGTGCCAGGGAAAACAGTTTCCCTGGAATGGACTGAGACATCCATGGGGGACTCTGGGAATGGTGGCACGACCTGGAGTTCCTCTCGCCTTTCCTGTGGAGAGCAGCCTCCTCTTGAGATGCAGACGGGAAGCCCGGGAATTCTTTCCCGACCACGCAGGGAAAGGATCCCTCCTCTCGAGCTAGGAGGCGGAAACGGGGCTCACTCTGGATGTGGGCGGGACTCCTCGGTGCTTCCTCTCGAGTGGAGACGGGTATGTCGGGGAACTTCTTGAGTTGCAGCAAGGGTGTGAAGGACCCTTTGGAAGTTCCAGATGTTTAGAGTGTGATTAGCCTCGAGACGCCTCAGCGGAAATGGGCCTCATCTCGCCTGGAGGGGAGAACCTCCTGGATTTTCTCGAGTTGCGGCAGGTGCTCTCGACTTACGATGGGGACCTCAGGGACCCGCTCTGGTGGCCTCAGGAAAGGCCAGTCCCCATGCGAGTTGCTCTGGGGGCCTCTCGGGATTCCTCTCCGTCGATGCGGGGCCTAAGACCTTGTGTGGAGTCGAGTGCCGGAACCTGAGATTCCTCTCCAGTGCTGACATGGATCTTGGGGTACTTCTGGAGTCTCCCCATGGAGTCAGTCCTCGTCTCGTTTGGGTGCATGCACGTGCGCTTTTCTCCCGAGCTGTAGCAGCAGTGTCACTCTTCCCTACGCGTGATCAAGGGATCTGTGGATTTCCCTCGAGGCTTTCCCACGAGGCTTTCCCAAGAGGCTTTCCCACAGGGCTGTCCCAACGTGCCATCGCGGTGTGAGTCGATCCTCGCTTGAAAGTCGACGGCAGTGCAGGGAAAACAGGTTTCCCTGGAATGGACTGAAACATCTGGGGACTTGGGAATGGGGCCTGATACTGGAGTTCCTCTCGCCTTTCCTGTGGAGAGCGCCTACTCTTGAGATGAGACGGGAACGCTAGGAATTCTTTCCCGACCACGCAGGTAAAGGATGCCTCCTCTCGAGCTAGCAGGCGGAAACGGGGCCACTCTGGATATGGGCGGGACCCTCGTTCCTCTTGAGTGGAGACGGGTATGTCGGGGAACTTCTTGAGTTGCAGCAAGGGTGTGAAGGACCCTTTGGAAGTTCCAGAGGTAAGGTGTGATTAGCCTCGAGATACCTCAGCGGAAATAGGTCTCAGCTCGCCTGGAGGGGAGAACCTCTTGGATTTTCTCGAGTTGGGCTGGTGCTCTCGACTTATGACGGGGAACTCAGGGACCCGGTGTGGTGGCCTCAGGAAAGGCCAGTCCCCATGCGAGTTGCTCGGGGGTCTATCGGATTCCTCTCCGTCGATGCTGGGTCCTAAGACATGGTGTGGACTCAGTGCCAGAACCTGAGAATTCCTCTCCAGTGCCGACATGGATCTTGGGGTACTTCTGGATTCTCCCAGGGCAGTCAGTCCTCGTCTCGAGTGGGGCATGCACGTGCGCTTTCCTCTCCCGAGCTGTAGCAGCAGTGTCGCGCTTCCCTTCGCGTGGATCAAGGATCTGTGTCTTTCCCTCGAGGCTTTCCCACGAGGCTTTCCCACAGGGCTGTCCCACGTGTCACCGTGGTGTGAGTCGATCCTCGATTGAAAGTCGAGGCAGTGCAGGGAAAACAGGTTTCCCTGGAATGGACTGAGACATCCAGGGGACTTTGGGAATGGGGGCTTGAGACTGGAGATCCTCTCGCCTTTCCTGTGGAGAGCGCCTACACTTTGAGATAAGACGGGAACGCTAGGAATACTTTCCCGACCACGCAGGGAAAGGATACCTCCTCTCGAGCTAGCAGGCGGAATCGGGGCCACTCTGGATATGTGGGCGGGACTCTCGATTCCTCTGAGTGGAGACGGGTATGTCGGGGAACTTCTTGAGTTGCAGCAAGGGTGTGAAGGACCCTTTGGAAGTTCAGAGTTTAAAGTGTGATTACCCCTAGTTGCCTCAACGGAAATGGGCCTCATCTCGCCTGGAGGGGAGAACCTCCTGGATTTTCTCGAGATGCGGCAGGTGCTCTCGACTTACGACGGG